>NC_091328.1:31484406-31782513 GCF_038502225.1 Cherax quadricarinatus
TAATTTTCCTCATTAACTTCACATCATATGCAAACAGGGACTCTTCTGAGTTTATCCCTCCCGTCATCTCATTTACATATACCAAAAATAGCACTGGTCCTAGGACTGACCCATGTGGAACCCCGCTAGTCACAGGCGCCCACTCTGATACCTCGTCACGTACCATGACTCGTTATTGCCTCCCTGTCAGGTATTCCTTGATCCATTTCAATACCCTCCCTGTTATATGTGCCTGATCCTCTAGTTTTTGCACTAATCTCTTGTGATTAACTGTGTCGAAGGCCTTCTTGCAATCCAAGAAAATGCAATCTACCCACCCCTCTCTCTCGTGTCTTACTTCCGTTACCTTGTCATAAAACTCCAGTAGGTTCGTGACACAAGATTTGCCTTCCATGAATAAGTACTGGTTGTCGTTTATAAGCTTGTTCCCTTCTAGGTCCTCCACCACTCTCCTGATAATCTTCTCCATGGCTTTGCTTATTATACACGTCAATGACATTCATATATAGTTTAGTGCCACGTGTATGTCTCCTTTCTTAAAAATGGGGATTACATTTGCTGTCTTCTATACCTCAGGTAGTTGCCCAGTTTCAATGGATGTGTAGAAAATTGCTGTTAGTGGCACACACACACACCGTCTTTGCTCCCTCTCTAAGAACCCATGGAGAGATGTTGTCCGGTCCCACCGCCTTTGAGGTACGTCAAGGTATCATGGTGACTTAGCACCTTCTTCACCTCCTCCTCAGTTGTGTGTATTTCATCCAACGCTTGTTGGTATATCCCTTATTGGCGAACCTCTCTGCTCTGACTTTCAAGATTCCCTTCTGTCTCCACTGTATATACTTCCTTAAATCTCATGTTGAGCTCCTCACACACTTCCTGGTCGTTTCTTGTGAGCTCCCCACCTTCTTACTTCAGCCTGATTACCTGGTCCTTGACTGTTGTCTTCCTCCTGATGTGGCTATATAACAGCTTCGGGTCAGATTTGACTTTTGATGTCATTTTCATACTGTCGCTGGGCCATCCTTCTTGTCTATGCATACTCTTTTCTGGCTCTTCGACCAATCTCTCTATTTTCCTGGATCCCTTGTGTAGTTTTAAAAATAGGTTGGATAAATACATGAGTAGGTGTGGGTGGGTGTCAGTTGGACCTGACCAGCTTGTGCTACTAGGTAGGACGCCGTGCTCCTCCTTTAAATGACGAGTCTGACCTGATTAGGTCAAGGCATTGGTTTAAACCAGTGGGAGAATTGGACCTGCCTCGCATAGACCAGTAGGCCAGCTGCAGTGTTCCTTCTTTCTTATGTTATGTTCCTTGTTCTCTGTACTTTTCATTTGCTAGTATACTTAGTATACTTACCTTTGGGTAAACCAAGGGCTCGTTCTGCTCTTCCCATTATTTCTGTTGCCCTTAGGAACAAACCTTCCGTCTGCCTCTTTGCATTTTGTTGTTACATAGTCCATTTCGTTTACTGACTTTCCTACCAATTCTCTTTATCACTGAACCTCCTTCAAGAAATTCCTCATACCTGTGTTGTCCACCCCCCTCCTTTTGCAGTTTGGCTTTTCCCATCCTTCCCCTGCTTCCCTTTCCACTTGCAACTCGACTATGTATTCAAAGCTCAGAACCTCGTAATGACTAGCTCGAAGGGGCCTTTCGTAAGTGATGTCCTCAATGTCCGAGTTACTTAGGAAGAACACAAGGTCCAGTCTTGCTGGTTGTGTCTCTAACATGTTAATGCATGAGGGTTTTCTAGTACCACATCCAGCATCTTTGCTCTCCATGTTTTGGGATCTTCATGTGGCTCCAGTTTGTCTATTCAGTTACCTTGTTATTGAAATTGCGCATAACTAGTAACTTTGTTCTACCCGTGTGAGCTCTTCTGACCACCTCGGGTTGTGTGTCTACCATTGTTCTGTTGTTCTCTTCATATTCTTCTCTTAGCCTCCTGCAATTCTGTGGAGGGTTATACATCACTGCAATGACTACCTTATGTCCCCCAGACTGAATTGTACCTACTATGTAGTCCCTTCCACCAATTTCGTTTATTCCTTCCATTTCCTCAAACCCCATCGGTTCTTAATTTCGCATGTGTGTAGTTTTCCCTTTCATTCCTTCCTTATTTAATTTAACTTTATTTATAGCAAAGTTTTATTGGATTTCTCAAAAAAAAGGATTAATTTTCACGTATGTTTAGAGAAATTAATTAACTTTTTTTATTCTTAAAATGATTTTCATCTTTGTCACTTATTTAAGTTTCACTAAATATATTTTTGTTCAAAATGTTGTACGTCAAGAACTGGACCGGTGTGAAGGTTCTTCCTTGTATCACATCACTTGTTATAACTGAACCCATGCTATGATTGTTCCTTGTAGCACATCACTTGTTATAACTGAACCCATGCTATGATTGTTCCTTGTATCACTTCACTTGTTATAACTGAACCCATGCTATGATTGTTCCTTGTAGCACATCACTTGTTTTAACTGAACCCATGCTATGAATGTTCCTTGTAGCACATCACTTGTTATAACTGAACCCATGCTATGATTGTTCCTTGTATCACTTCACTTGTTATAACTGAACCCATGCTATGATTGTTCCTTGTAGCACATCACTTGTTATAACTGAACCCATGCTATGATTGTTCCTTGTAGCACATCACTTGTTATAACTGAACCCATGCTATGATTGTTCCTTGTAGCACATCACTTGTTTTAACTGAACCCATGCTATGATTGTTCCTTGTAGCACATCACTTGTTATAACTGAACCCATGCTATGATTGTTCCTTGTATCACATCACTTGTTATAACTGAACCCATGCTATGATTGTTCCTTGTAGCACATCACTTGTTATAACTGAACCAAAGCTATGATTGTTCCTTGTAGCACATCACTTGTTATAACTGAACCCAAGCTATGATTGTTCCTTGTAGCACATCACTTGTTATAACTGAACCCATGCTATGATTGTTCCTTGTTGCACATCACTTGTTATAACTGAACCCATGCTATGATTGTTCCTTGTAGCACATCACTTGTTATAACTGAACCCATGCTATGATTGTTCCTTGTTGCACATCACTTGTTATAACTGAACCCATGCTATGATTGTTCCTTGTAGCACATCACTTGCTATAACTGAACCCAGGCTCTGGTGGCCTGGTAGTTAACGCTCTCGCTTCACACGGTGAGGGCCTGGGTTCGATTCCCAGCCAGAGTAGAAACATTGGACTTGTTTCTTTCCACCTGTTGTCTATGTTCCCCATCAGTAAAATGGGTACCTGGGTGTTAGTCGACTGGTGTGGGTCGCATCCTGGGACACTGACTTAAGGAGGCCTGGTCACAGACCGGGCCGCGGGGGCGTTGACCCCCGGAACTCTCTCCAGATAAACTCCAGATGCTATGATTGTTCCTTGTATCACTTCACTTGTTATAACTGAACCCAAGCTATGATTGTTCCTTGTAGCACATCACTTGTTATAACTGAACCCATGCTATGATTGTTCCTTGTAGCACATCACTTGTTATAACTGAACCCATGCTATGATTGTTCCTTGTATCACTTCACTTGTTATAACTGAACCCATGCTATGATTGTTCCTTGTAGCACATCACTTGTTTTAACTGAACCCATGCTATGATTGTTCCTTGTAGCACATCACTTGTTATAACTGAACCCATGCTATGATTGTTCCTTGTAGCACATCACTTGTTATAACTGAACCCATGCTGTGATTGTTCCTTGTAGCACATCACTTGTTTTAACTGAACCCATGCTATGATTGTTCCTTGTAGCACATCACTTGTTTTAACTGAACCCATGCTATGATTGTTCCTTGTAGCACATCACTTGTTATAACTGAACCCATGCTATGATTGTTCCTTGTAGCACATCACTTGTTATAACTGAACCCATGCTATGATTGTTCCTTGTAGCACATCACTTGTTATAACTGAACCCATGCTATGATTGTTCCTTGTATCACTTCACTTGTTATAACTGAACCCATGCTATGATTGTTCCTTGTAGCACATCACTTGTTTTAACTGAACCCATGCTATGATTGTTCCTTGTAGCACATCACTTGTTATAACTGAACCCATGCTATGATTGTTCCTTGTAGCACATCACTTGTTATAACTGAACCCATGCTGTGATTGTTCCTTGTAGCACATCACTTGTTTTAACTGAACCCATGCTATGATTGTTCCTTGTAGCACATCACTTGTTTTAACTGAACCCATGCTATGATTGTTCCTTGTAGCACATCACTTGTTATAACTGAACCCATGCTATGATTGTTCCTTGTAGCACATCACTTGTTTTAACTGAACCCATGCTATGATTGTTCCTTGTAGCACATCACTTGTTTTAACTGAATCCATGCTATGATTGTTCCTTGTAGCACATCACTTGTTATAACTGAACCCATGCTATGATTGTTCCTTGTAGCACATCACTTGTTATAACTGAACCCATGCTATGATTGTTCCTTGTAGCACATCACTTGTTATAACTGAACCCATGCTATGATTGTTCCTTGTAGCACATCACTTGTTATAACTGAACCCATGCTATGATTGTTCCTTGTAGCACATCACTTGTTATAACTGAACCCATGCTATGATTGTTCCTTGTAGCACATCACTTGTTATAACTGAACCCATGCTATGATTGTTCCTTGTAGCACATCACTTGTTATAACTGAACCCATGCTATGATTGTTCCTTGTAGCACATCACTTGTTATAACTGAACCCATGCTATGATTGTTCCTTGTTGCACATCACTTGTTATAACTGAACCCATGCTATGATTGTTCCTTGTAGCACATCACTTGTTATAACTGAACCCATGCTATGATTGTTCCTTGTTGCACATCACTTGTTATAACTGAACCCATGCTATGATTGTTCCTTGTAGCACATCACTTGTTATAACTGAACCCATGCTATGATTGTTCCTTGTAGCACATCACTTGTTATAACTGAACCCATGCTATGATTGTTCCTTGTAGCACATCACTTGTTATAACTGAACCCATGCTATGATTGTTCCTTGTAGCACATCACTTGTTATAAGTGAACATAAATAAATAAATAACAAAAAGGCACAATACCGTGACTGGAACGATACACAAATAACCCGCACATAAAAGAGAGAAGCTTACGACGACGTTTCGGTCCGACTTGGACCATTGACAAAGTCACACTAACAGAGGTGGAGCAGGACGGCTATATATAGGCAGGAAGAGGTGGAGGTAGTAGTAGTAGTAGTAGTAGTAGTAGTAGTAGTAGTAGTAGTAGTAGTAGTAGTACAAGAATTGTATATAATACCGACAGGATGAAACCAAGACACATGCACAACACCCGGGCGTCCCCACCGTAGACGTTTCGCCATCCAGCCAGCTACTGGATGGAGAAACGTCCACAACAAAGACAACCAGACGCCGCACATGTGTCTTAATTTCATCAGTAGTTGTAGTAGAAGAAGAAGAGGTAGTAGTAGTGGTAGTGGTAGAAGTGGGAAATAAGGATGACGAGCCAGTCAAATGCAAAGGAAGGGGAGCACTGCAAGAGAGCTAGATACCCACAGAGGGAGAGCAAGCGCACAGAGGTGCGTGAAAGGGGAAGTGGTGAAATAAAATAAATGAAGAAGGAACAGAAACACGAGACAGGAGAGAGAAAGACAAGCAAGAGGAGAAAGGAGAGAGGAAAGGGGAAGAGGAAGAAGAAAAAGAAGAAGAAGAAAAAATGAGGATTCAGGTTAAATCACGGGTGTTCTGAAGTTTGGAGCATTTTACAATGTAGTGGGAGAGGAAGGCATCTACAGAGACGAAGCCAGGGCTAAGGTTCATACAAGAAAAGTTGTGTATTAGAGAGGATTCAACTAGACGGCGACTGTTCGAGTTGGAAGTAGGGAAGACAGTTTTAGCAGAAGACCAGTCAATAGGATGGCTATGATCTCTGACGTGACAGAAAAGAGCATTGTTAGTGTCGGCAAGCCTAACACTATTTTTGTGCTCCCTAAGTCTGTCAGAAAGAGATCGACCAGTTTCTCCGAAGTATATAACTGAACCCATGCTATGATTGTTCCTTGTAGTACATCACTTGTTATAACTGAACCCATGCTATGATTGTTCCTTGTTATAACTGAACCTACACCACGACTGTCCCATATCACTTGTGGCGAAAGATGAGTTCCAAGACTGATTCTTCTGATAACTCCACTAGTTAGGTCACAATCCTTATGCCACACCGCCATTTACGTTAAAACCTGTGCAATGACTAACCCATGTAGCACGCCTCTTGATGCCCCAGAACCGGTGCCAAGACTGACCCATGTGGCGCTTCTCTTGTTGATCTAGAACCGGTGCCAAGACTGACCCATGTGGCACTCCTCTTCTTCCATCGGGTTATTTAGATACTTTTATATTAACAGCAACATATTTTTTTTATCACATTTCAATTTTTTTTTAGAAAGTCATGAAACAATTTTTGTTTAAATTAACAATTTATCAGGAATCTAAGTTGTGACATATTAAATAATTTAAGGCATTTAAATATTTGGCTAAGAATGTCTGGATTGTCTGGAGAGGTTTTCGGGGGCAACGCCCCCGCGGCCCAGTCTAAGATCAGGCCTCTGTCCCAGACTTTTGCTTGCCCGATTTCATGGGACTGAGAAATTACCTGGGTGCGCTAAATTGGGATGACCTGATTATGGGTCAGGGAGGTGATCTTGGCTGCCAATATAACGTTTTTCAGAGCATACTTTTTGCTGCTCAGACAACTTTTGTTCTGAGTATGGAAATTAGATCTAACAAAAATTATCCCAAATGGAGGAACAATAGGTTAAAACATCTCATTGGTTAAAAAAGAGGCATATATAGGCGTATCAAAAGAGGGGAAGGGCATGTAAGAAAACAATATATTCAATTAAAGGGAAATAAAAAAAAGGAATGAGAAAAGCAAAAAGGGATTATGAGGCTAAGGTCTCACCGGATTCGAAGACTAACCCAAAAGGGCTCTTTCGGGTATACAGAAGTAAGAATAGGGACAAGATAGGCTCACTTAAGAGTAACTCAGGTCAGATCACTGATAGTGAAAAGGATATGTGTGAAGTTTTCAATACTTCCTCTCAGTTTTTACCCAGGAAAATACTAGCAAAATTTCAGAAATAATAGATTATGTAAAACACGAAGATAAACTATGTACGATTGCAGTAACGATTGCACGACTGCAGGAACTTAGCATACCTTTAGCTAATCTTTTTAACATACTACAAACTGGCATAGTGCCTGATAAGTGGAAAATGGCAAATGTAATGCCTATTTACAAGGAAGGTGACAGGTCCTTAGCTTTGAACTATAGACCAATAAGCCTTACCTTCATAGTGGGAAATTTTATGGAATCAATAATTGCCGAAGCAATTGGTAGCCATCTTGATAGGTATAAATTGATTAATGAATCTCAACACGATTTTACAAAGGGGCGTTCCTGTCTTACGAAATTACTAACTTTTTTTCACTAAGGTGTTTGAGGAGGTAGATCATGGTAATGAATATGACATTGTGTATATGGACTTCAGTAAGGCTTTCGATAGAGTTCCACATCAGAGGCTATTGAGGAAACCTTAGGCACACGGAATAGGAGGAGAAATTTTTCCCTTGGTAGAGGCATGGCTGACAAATAGGCAGTAGAGAGTTTGCATAAATGGGAGGAAACCAGAATGGGGGCACGTCACAAGCGGTGTTCCACAGGGGTCAGTGTTGGGCCCGTTGTTGTTCACAATTTATATAAACGACATAGATGAGGGAATACATAGCGACATAAGCAAATTTGCTGATGACACCAATTATTATTATTATAATAAAAAAGAAGCGCTAAGCCACAAGGGCTATACAGCGCTGCAGGGTAGGGAAGGAAACGAGGGTATTGGATGGCAGAAGGGAGGAGGGATGATCAGCAGGTTACAGAAAACAGCGGGGCAGGGGATAGTACGGGGGTAGAGGGTAGCAAGAGATTGAAGTAGAAAGGGCTGAAGGTATCAGAATTTGTGAAGTAAGTCAGTTGTTGTCAAAAAGTCAATGAGAGAGTCCGGATGAAAAGTGGGTCCATCAGCGAGAAGGGAAGGTAAAGAGAGAGTAGCGGAGCGAAGACGACGACAGAGGTAAATTCTGCGTGCTCGTTGATAAAGTGGGCAGTCCAACAGAATGTGGCTGACTGATAATGGAGCTTGGCAATTCTCACAGAGAGGAGCAGGACGCCTCTCCATGAGATATCCATGAGTAAGACGAGTATGGCCAATGCGAAGACGGGAGAGAGTAGTCTCCCAACCTCGACACTGGTGATAAGAAGACGGCCAGTAACCTATACTCGGTTTAATAGATTGAAGTTTGTTGCCGAGCATAGTAGACCAACGTTGTTGCCAACGGGTGTGAAGGTGGGAAGATATTGCAGCAAAATAGTCCGTAAATGGAATACCTCTATAAGAAACTGGTAGGTCATGTACTGCTGACCGCGCAGCAGTGTCTGCCTGTTCATTGCCCTGTACGTCAACATGACCAGGGACCCAACAAAAAACAATATCTTTATGCTTGGTAAAGATGCGGCGTAGCCAAAGTTGGATACGGAGGACTAAGGGGTGAGGTGTATCAAATTTTTGTATAGCCTGTGAAGCACTAAGGGAGTCTGAGACAACCACAAATGATGACACAAGCATAGATGCAATACGGATAAGTGTTGTAAGGATGGCATACAATTCAGCAGTAAAAATACTAGCCGAAGATAGTAAATGCCCTTGTACGACGCTGTCCGGAAACACTGCTGCGAATCCTACACCGTCAGAAGATTTAGAGCCATCTGTGTACACGGCAATGGCATGAGAATGAGAGTGAAAGTGGTCAAGAAAAAGAGAGCAGGAAGCGACCGTAGACAGTTGGGCTTTCGAGCAAGGGAGGGAGAAAGAACAGACTCGAACAGCTGGAACTTCCCAGGGGGGTAGGGAAAAGTGAGATGCTACATGTACATAGAAAGGTGGTAGTTGAAGAGAAGACAACAGCGAATGTAGGCGAAGAGAGAAGGGACGGAGTAAACAGGGGCGGCGAACAAATAAAGAATGTCTACTAATATCAGTGACCATTCTATAAATGGAAGGATTGCGGAGATCATGAGAGCGTACATAGTAGCGCAGGCAATGGGCATCACGGCGATCGGATAAGGATGGAACGTTCGCTTCTGTATAGAGGCTCTCGACAGGGGAAGAGCGAAAAGCACCAAGGCATAAACGTAATCCTTGGTGATGAATGGGGTTAAGGCTAGAGTAGCAGGAGATGCCGCTGAATAGATCTGGTCACCATAATCAAGTTTCGATAAAATAAGGGTGGAATGTAGGCGGAGGAGGGTTCGACGATCAGCTCCCCATGAAAGATGAGCAAGGGTTTTAAGAAGGTTCAGCCGGCTGTGACAGGTTGCCTTCAGAGAGGTAATGTGAGGTTTCCAGGATAACCAACGATCAAAGAGGAGGCCCAGAAACTTGACTGTATCACGTTCAGGGATACGGGAGCCATAGAGGTACAAAGGATGATCGGAGATGACAGAGCGTCTAGTGAAAGTAATTTGGTGGGTTTTAGTGCTGGAAAATTTAAACCCACGTGTGGTGGCCCAATTGGAAACACGGTCGACTGCATGTTGGAGAGAAACTGTAATGAGGTGACAGTCAGCGCCTGCACAGGCAATAGCGAAGTCATCAACATAGAGTGATGACCAAATATTTGATGGAAGACTAGAGGCCAAATCATTAATAGCAAGGAGAAAAAGTGTTGTGCTCAGAACACATCCCTGAGGGACACCTTCAGCTTGGATAAAGTCCGGGGAGAGCACATTATAAACCCGAACACGGAAATGCCTGTCAGTTAAAAAGTTCTTAAGGAAGGATGGTAGATTGCCTCGAAGGCCTAAGGAGTGGGCTTGGGCTAAAATATTATACCTCCAAGTTGTGTCATATGCCTTCTCAAGGTCAAAAAATATGGCAATAACTGAGTGGTTATTCGCAAAGGCATTACGAACATACGTATCCAAGCGTAGTAAGGGGTCTATGGTAGAACGTCCCTTACGAAAGCCATATTGACGAGTGGAGAGACTGTTATGTGTCTCTAAATACCACACTAAACGTCTATTTACTAGGCGTTCCATTACTTTGCAAACTGCACTGGTAAGAACAATGGGACGATAGTGGGAGGTTTCATGCCCCGTAGTGCCTGGTTTGCGGAAAGGGAGAACAATGGCGGATTTCCACAGCTGTGGAAGAACTCCTTGTGACCAAATAAAATTGTAAAGGCGTAATAGGACTGCAAGGGCTGACTGATGTAAATGTTGTAGCATACGAATATCAATGTCGTCGGGCCCAGCTGCCGATGATCGGCAAGCTGAGAGTGTTGCCTCCAGTTCTTGAAGTGTAAAAGGCACATTATACTGTTCTTCTCTGAGAGAAGAAAATTCCGAGGGTGCTAACTCTCTGGCAGACTTTGAGGAAAGAAATGAGGGGCATAGATGGAGTCCCTGAGAAATACGGACCAGATGATTGCCAATTTCATTGGCAACATCTAGTGGGTTTGCTATATCAACACCGGCAACCCGCAGAACAGGAGCCGGGTCAGGAGAATATTTACCACTCAGTTTTCGTACTTTTTTCCAGACTGCACTCATAGAGGAAGCAGAGGTGATGGTGGAGACAATCTCGCCAGCAAGTGCGTTTAGCGTCACGGATGACACGGCGAGCGATCGCACACTTCTGTTTAAAATCAAGGAGTCTCTCTGTGGTTCTATTGTGCCGGTACCTGCCCCATGCAGCGCGTTTCAAACGTACTGCACGAGCACAAGCAGAAGACCACCAAGGCACGCATTTCTGAGAATGCCTGCCCGAGGTTTGGGGTATAGAATGAGAAGCTGCAGTTAAAACGGAGGACGAGAAGAGGTGTAAAAGCTTATCGATGGAGGACGAAGAAGGAACCTCTCTAAAAACAGTTAGGTGTGAGTAAAGGTTCCAATTTGCCCGATCAAATTGCCAGCGTGGGATGCGAAGAGGTGGTGAATATGAAGGGGAAGTAAGAATGATTGGAAAATGATCGCTGTCATGTAAGTCCGAGAGAACAGACCAAGTGAAGTCTAATGCGGTGGAGGAAGAGCAGACTGAGAGATCGATGCAAGAGAGAGTATGAGTCCGAGGAACAAAATGGGTGTGCGTACCTGTATTTAAAACATGGAGGGGGTGGGTGGCAAGAAAAGCCTCTAACTGAATTCCACGGGAATCACAGTGAGACCCCCCCCCAGAGTAAATGGTGGTCATTAAAATCACCAAGTAACAGATTCGGTGGCGGTAATGACGAAACAAGAAAGGCAATATCTGGAATAGATAATGCACGAGAAGGAGAGAGATATAAAGAACAGAGCGTATACCACCTATGCAAGTGGATACGGGCTGCTGTGTAATGCAGCGAAGTATGAACAAATAGCTGATGGTACGGAATATCAGTGCGTAGAAGAAGGGCACTTTCATTAAAGGTCCCATCAGGAAAAGGATCTGAAGAATACAATAAATTATAGCCTGAGATGGGAGAGATAACAGCAGAGTGTAATTTTGGTTCCTGTAAGCAAACACCAACAGGGGCAAACTGGGAGAGTAACATCTGAAGTTCACTCCGATTACCCCTGAGGCCGCGTATATTCCACTGTAAATAGGCCATGATTGGCAATGATAAGAACATAAGAACATAAGAACGAAGGAACACTGCAGAAGGCCTACTGGCTCATGCGAGGCAGGTCCAAGTCTCCTACCGGCTTAAGCCAATGCACCCAACCTAGTCAGGTCAGGTCACATTGACTTAAGGGAGGAACACGGCAACCGACCTGGTAGCACAAGCTATCAGGTCCAACTCACACCCACCCACATCCACTCATGTATTTATCCAACCTATTTTTAAAGCTACACAACGTTCTGGCCTCTATAACTGTACTCGCGAGTTTGTTCCACTCATCCACAACTCTATTACCAAACCAGAACTTTCCTATATCCTTCCTGAATCTGAATTTTTCCAACTTAAAACCATTGCTGCGAGTCCTGTCTAGGCTAGATATTTTCAGCACACTATTTACATCCCCTTTATTTATTCCTGTCTTCCATTTATACACCTCAATCATATCCCCCCTAATTCTACGTCTTTCTAGAGAGTGCAGATTCAGGGCCCTTAGTCTATCCTCATAGGGAAGGTTTCTGATACTTGGGATCAACTTTGTCATCCTCCTTTGTACATTTTCCAGAGAATTTATATCCATTCTGTAATACGGTGACCAAAACTGTGCAGCATAATCTAAATGAGGCCTAACCAAGGATGTATAGAGTTGAAGAACAACCTGAGGACTCCTATTATTTATGCTTCTTGATATGAAGCCAAGGATTCTATTAGCTTTATTGCGAACACTTATGCACTGTTGTCTTGGTTTCAGATTACTGCTAACCAGAACTCCTAAATCTTTTTCGCAATCCGTAATATTAAGATCTACATTATTTAGTTTATATGTGGCATGGTTATTGTCCTGTCCAACATTTAGAACTTTGCATTTGTCTATATTAAACTGCATCTGCCACTTCTCCGACCACTGCATCAGTCTATTCAAATCTTCCTGGAGTGCTCGAATCTCCTCGTCAGAATGAATTCGACGGCCTATTTTGGTGTCATCGGCAAACTTGCCGATGTCGCTCTTTATGCCCTCATCTATGTCGTTTATGTAGATTGTGAACAGCAGGGGGCCCAACACTGACCCCTGTGGAACACCGCTCGTGACGCTTCCCCACTCTGATTTCTCCCCATTTATGCAAACTCTCTGCTGCCTATTTGTCAACCATGCCTCTATCCAGGAAAAAAATTCTCCTCCTATTCCATGTGCCTTAATTTTCCTCAATAGTCTCTGATGTGGGACCCTGTCAAAAGCCTTACTGAAAAAAGTTAATAAATTCGTAAGGCAGGAACGCCCCTTTGTAAAACCATGCTGAGATTCGTTGATTAATTTATGCTTTTCAAGGTGGCTACGAACTGCCTCGGCAATTATTGATTCCATAAATTTTCCCACTATGGAGGTTAGGCTTATTGGTCTATAGTTCGAAGCTAAGGACCTGTCACCTGTTTTGAAAATAGGTATCACATTTGCCATTTTCCACTTATCTGGCACCATGCCAGTTTGTAGTGATATGTTGAAAAGATTAGCCAAAGGTGTGCTAAGCTCCTCTTTACATTCCTTCAGAACCCTTGCATACAGTTCATCAGGGCCTGGGGATTTGTTAGGTTTTAATTTATCTATTTGCCTAAGGACCATGTCACTTGTGACCCTAATCGTGCACAGTTTATTATCGTCCTGTTCTACATAATTTATCATTACTGGAATATCGCTGGTATCCTCCTGTGTAAAAACTGAGAGGAAGTATGTGTTAAAAATTCTACACATTTCCTTATCACTGTCAGTGAGCTGACCCGAGGAACTTTTGAGTGGGCCTATCTTGTCCCTGATCTTACTTCTGTATACCTGAAAGAATCCTTTTGGGTTAGTCTTCGATTCTCTTGCAACTTTAACCTCATAATCTCTTTTTGCTTTTCTAATTCCCTTTTTTATTTCTCTCTTTAACTGAATATATCGATTTCTTAATTGCCCCTCTCCTCTTTTGATTTGCCTATATATGCCTCTCTTTTGACCAATCAGATATTTTAATCTATTGTTCATCCATTTAGGATCATTTTTGTTTGATCTGATTTCCCTATTTGGAACATAATTTGACTGAGCAGCTAGAACTATGCCCTGGAAAGCATCATATCGGCAACCATCACCACCTACCTGACCCTTAGTCAGGTCATTCCAGTTCAGCCCACCTAAGTAATTTTTCAGTCCTATGAAATCAGCCAAGCGAAAGTCAGGGACGGAGACTTGATTGCCATTATTAGGGGAATTCCATGATATATTAAAACTGAGTGATTTGTGATCACTTTCCTCAAGCTCATCATTAACCTCAAGATTATTAATTAGTGTTTCCCTACTGGCAAGAACCAAGTCAAGGAGGTTATTTCCCCTAGTTGGCTCTGTCACAGACTGTTTTAAAAAACAATCCTGGATCGTATCTAGAAAGTCACCTGACTCTAAATTTCCTGTCAAATTGCTCCAGTCAATCTGTTGTGCTAATGGGAGATTAGCACAACATTTTCGTATGTAGATGCCTTACGAATTTCGTCCCATAGAAGTTTACTGCACTCCCTATCAAGATTTGGGGCCCTGTAAATCACACCCAAAATTAGTTTTTCTTGGCCCTCGAGAAGCTGTAACCAAACAGATTCAGTGGCTGACGCTTCTAATTTAATATCTTGTCTAACACAACAATTTAAATTGTCTCTGACATACATCGCTACTCCACCACCTTTCCTGTTGACCCTGTCAGTGTGGAATAATTTATAGCCTTGTATGTGACATTCAGAGGGCATCTCTCTATCTTTCAGATTGAGCCAGGTCTCTGTTATAGCAATAATATCTATGTTTCCTGCACTTGCAATTAATCTTAGCTCATCTATCTTATTTCTTACACTCCTGCTATTAGTATAGTAAACCTTAAGGGAGCTAGTCCCTTGCTGCCCTCTGCTGTCCCCCTTTGTTTGCTGACCTGATCTATTGTCTTTATTTATAACTTCATGCTGAATGCCTTTTATACATTTACTGTTTCCAACCCTAGTGTTGCAACCTGCTTGTTTCCCACACACACCCATACCTCTATCTTCCATCAGTTTAAAATCATAGGCATTTCACCAATGGCCTTCTCAATCGAGTCTGCAAGTGCTACCACCCCTGCCCCAGAGAGATGTACCCCATCCCTTGCATACATATCATGTTTGCCATAAAAGTTGTTCCAGTTGTCAATGAATGGGATTGCAAGTTCCTTGCAGTATCTGTCTAGCCAGCAATTTACACCAATTGCCCTAGACAACCATTCATTTCCTACTCCCCTTCTAGGCAAGATGCTACATATGATTGGGATCCCTCCCTTAGACTTAATGAAATCTATAGCTGACCTGTACTTATCTAGCAGCTCTTCTCTCCTACCCTTTCCAATATCATTTCCACCAGCACTGAGACAGATAATGGGCTTGTTCCCATTACCTGACATGATATTATCCAGCCTGTTGACAATGTCCCCAACACCAGCTCCAGGGAAGCACACTCTATCTCTCATCTTCTTATTCCTATTACAAAAAGCACGGTCAATATATCTTACCTGAGAGTCACCAACCACAAGAATGTGCTTACCTCCATTAGCAGGGGCAGTAGTACCCTTACCTTCACTGGCCACTGAAGTACATTAATCCTGAAGAACAGAGAAGCGATTTCCTCCCTTCAGATCTTCACTCTTAACTTTCCTTACTCTGATGCACCTCCCATTACTGTGAACCACTCGCCACTTGTAGCAGGTGCTGGGCTGCACCTCACTGCTGGTAGCCGTTGCTACCTCCCCACCTACAGCCTCCTCACAGCGAGAGACAGACTGCACCTCACTGCTAGAGGCCTCATTCCCCACAACTCCAGCCACCTCACACTCTCTCCCAGACCCATTGAGGTGGACCTTCAGCCTCCTAATCTCCTCCTGGAGAAGCAAGACCTCCTCCTTCAACTCTCCAACCTCAATTTTTAAAACACTGCAGAAGCAAGCCATGCTTTGTAACCGTCCACGCTAATTCCCAAAGCAGCTCAGGGTCTGTGACCACACGTGACGACTGACCACTGACCACAGGTAAGGGTTCCTATGGACTAGAGGGGTTAGAAAAGTCCACATGCGGAGGCAGTGGAAAACGTTCAAGCAGCGAAGGAATGGTGCACTGTGAAGAAAGGAGTTGCGCAGATGGAGGAGAGGAGAGAGAAGGAACAGAGGGTGGATCAGTGTCCATTGATGGTATGGTCTCTGCAATATATTCAGAGATTGCTTCAAGTGTTTCGGAATTCAGAGACGTCGTATGGGAGACAATATTGGAAATGGTAGGGGGAGGATGAGTAAAGATTGGAACTGTATTGGACTGCACCAAGGTAGGGGGGGGGGCGAAAGGGTGGAGGGAACTGGAGAAGCGTAGAAGGGGACAGATGAGGCAGAAACCTGGGAGGTGGCAGAAGAGGAAGAAACCTGGGAGGGAACAGGGGAGGAAGGTACAGTACGAGGAGGAGGGTGAACCTCTACACTTGTAACAGAGCCAGTGAGAGGGGGAGAACCATGGACAGAGACAGGGAGGGTAAAATGAGGAGGTGGAAGATGGGTAGGAGGTGTTAACGGACCTTTTTTTGACTTTTGGGAAGTAGAGGGACGATTGGGAGGAGGTGTCATACGAGATCTCGTCGTTACTGAGGCTTGTGAGAGAGAACACAAAGAAGCGAGATCAGACTGAGGCGTTGAAGTAGGGACGTCTGAGCCGAGGACAGCAAAAGGATTAGATACAGGAGTGACTATGGGAGAGGTAACCACAGAGGTGGGTGTAGAAGATGGGATACCAGAAGTGGGGGGACGTTTTGAAACACGGGAATAAGAAACACGTGGGAGTCTCCCTTGGAGGCGGAGATCAGAAACTGCCATGGCATAAGGGAGACCTTCTGTCTCTTTGAGGTAACGGATTTCCCGCTCGTTTAAATAGACTTGACAACGGCGATAGTACGAAGGGTGAGCCTCATGACAGTTAAGGCAAGAGGGAGATCGATTGCAAGACATATGAGAATGGTCATCAGCACCACAGACTGGGCATTCGGCGATAGATCTGCAATATTTCGCTGGATGGCCAAATCGCCAGCAATTTCTACACTGTTGCGGTGTAGGGATCACCTTTCGGACTTGTAACCGATGTCCTGCTATATAAACTGAGGATGGGAGTTCTCGGCTGTCAAAAGTTAAACGAGCCATATTGCTAGGGTATCGTCTCCGCCCGCGGGCACGAAGAACGTAAGTGTCTACCTTGAGGATTGGGAGATCTTGGAGTTCCAGCTGTTCAAGAATGTCAGTGCCACATGTCTGGAAATTTTGTTGAACTATGGTATGGGGCAGAATGACGGTACCACTACAAGAATTGAGGGAATGATGTTTTTCAAGAGTGACAGGAACAGTATCGATATGGGAAAGACGAGAGAGCTCATGAGCCTGGGTAGCATTCTGTACGGTGATGATGCGCATACCGCTCTTAAGAGCATGGAAAGAAATATCTTTACCAACATGGCATAGGAGTGCCTTGCCAATACTGTGGTCAGAAAGATAGGCAGTAGAGGAAGTCGGTCGTAAAGTGAAGAATTTAGTCCATTGTTCAGTCTGAAACTGAGCGTGGAAAGGTAGTGAAGGACGTGTCGATCGTTTCTGAGAAGAACGAGAAGGAGGAGAAGTATCATCAGCAGGTAATTGTCGTTGGCGTTTAGGCGTGGGACCAGAGTTGGTCCGACGTGGAACAGGTCGGCGATTTGAAAATTGCCGCACCGTAGAGGGAGAGGCCGGAAGCATAGTCAGAGGAGAGCGAAGGTCCGATAAATCTAAGGAGTCAGTCGAGGCCTCAGTACCTGAAGCGGGTGAGGAAACAGCACCGGCAAGAGGTACAGAGGCATGAGGAGTGTCTGAAGAGTGGTCCAAAGACGAGGCGGGGTCAGAACGGGGTGCGGTATAAAGAAGGGGCCCGGGGGTAGGAGGTTCATGGACTAGGGCTGCCATGGTTAGGTTACTTCTTTCTTTTTGTTTTTAAGAAAAAAAAAAGAAAGAAGAAAAGAAAATAAAAATAAAAAAAGAATAAAAAAAAGGGGGACCGGGGAGGGATACTTCCTAGGAGGAATGAAAGGGCCAGAAATCTCCCTCCGCGCCCAAGAGGACCTCAGCACCGCAAGTAGCGCAGATGCAGCATGGAACCCGTGCCATACCCTACCCATCATGCTAGTAAACTAACAATCCGGGATAGCAACCTCACATCTGCCGAGCTACCTCGGTGGACAAAAGAGAGGGCGGCCAGATATCCGCCACAAAGCATACCTCCTTCGGCCACCACCCCCAGAATCCGAAAGGTGGGTTCCAGAGATACACCCGTCGCCTGAAAGACACCCAAAGCTACTCCGGGATACCGGAGAGGGATCGGGACATCCCCAGGCGATCCAGATTCCACGGCAAACTACGCCACCGCCAAGAACCTCAACGGAATGGGATGGACCCCGGTATCCTTTCCCCTACCTAGGAACTAGCGCGCCTGTGGGAGAAATCCCAAAGGCCGAAAAGAGGAAGGGCAAAAGGGAGGGATGGGGAGGAGGAGGAGGAAAGGAAACAGGGGAGGATGGGGAGGATGGGATAGGGGAGGGGAGATTGGGGGGTAATTAGGTTCGGTCTGAGGAAGAAGACCGACAGGTCTAATTCCTCAGACCAAGAGCCTCTTCACCACTCCAAGGAGCCCCCCTTGAAGAGGTGATGACACCAAAATAGGCCGTCCAATTCATTCTAATGAGGACACTAGAGCACTCCAGGATGATTTGAATAGACTGATGCCATAGTCGGAGAGGTGGCAGATGCAGTTCAATATAGACAAATGCAAAGCTCTAAATTTTGGAAAGGATAATAACCATGCCACCTACAAACTAAATAATGTAGATCTTGATACTACTGATTGTGAAAAGGATTTAGGAGTTCTGGTTAGCAGTAATCTGAGACCAAGACAACAGTGCATTAGTGTTCACAATAAAGCTTACCGCTAGAAATATAAATAATAAAAGTCCTCAGGTTGTTCTTCAGCTCTATATATCCATGGTTTAGATTATGCTGCTCAGTTCTGGTCACCGTATTGCAGAATGGATATAAATGCACTGGAAAACGTTCAAAGGAGGACAAAGTTGATACCATGTTTCAGAAGTCTTCCCTATGAGGATAGACTAAGGGCCCTGAATCTGCACTCTCTCGAAAGGCATAGAATTAGGGATAGAATTAGGGAAAGGCATAGATTAAGGTATATAAATGGAAAACAGGAATAAATGAAGGGGATGCAAATAGCGGGCTGAAAATTTCCAGCCACAACAGGACTCGCAGCAATGGTTTCAAGTTGGAAAAATTCAGATTCAGAAAGAGGCGTGGATGAGCAGAGCTCCTGAGTACAATTATAGAGGCTAAAACGTTGTGCAGTTTTAAAAATAAGTTAGATAAACACACGAGTGGGTGTGGGTGGGTGTGAGTTGGACCTGACTAGACTGTTTTAATAGGTCTGATGCCGAGCTCCTTCCTTAAGTGGAAGTGACCTGACTAGGTGAGTCAATGAGCTAATACGGTGGGGATGGGGGGACATGGACCTGCTTTGCATGGTTCAGTAGGCCTGCTGCAGTGTTCCTTCTTTCTTATGTTCTTATCCAGACTGTTACTGATGGCCGCACATAAACTGACATACGAATCACAGAATCAGAGATCGGCTGGTCAGGTACTGATTTTAAGTGCCTGTCCAGCGCCTTCTTGAAGTCAGCCAGGGGTCTATTGGTAATCCCCTTTATGTATGCTGGGAGGCAGTTGAACAGTCTTGGGCCCCTGACACTTATGTTGTTGTCTCTCAGTGTACTCGTGAAGCCCCTGCGTTTCAATGGGGGAATGTTGCATCACCTGCTAAGTCTTTTCCTTTCATAGGGAGTGATTTTTGTGTGCAGGTTTGGTACCAATCCCTCTAGGATTTTCGAAGTGTGTATAATCATATATCTTTCTCGCCTGCATTCCAGGGAATACAAATAACTTGTGTAAAACAGTTTATTAAAGGCCGCAGTTTGGAGAAGAAATGTTAGATATCAGAATCGATTTGTGACATTTTAATTTTTCAAGCCGGATTGAAGCGTGCAAAGTTTTCTTCCAAAATATAGGTTAGTAGTTAACAAATGGCCAACATTTGGGAAGAATATTTGAGAACAATAATATCCGAGGGATGATCCACCCGAGGTCAAGCCTAGTGTAGCCTCTGGTCATCCAATGTTTCATTCGTTATAGAGTGAATTATTGAGCGTCACGTTCCCATGTTACACAAGGCCAGGACGGTGTACACACCATCTAAACATCGGTCCTTATATATTGTTCAAGACTTGGCCGACATTCTCTAGCTCACTGCCACTCTGGATCCCTATAATGTATTCTTTAATACTTGTGACGGGCTTAACACGCAAGACACTGACTCTTTCCTTCCTTGAACCAGCGCTGTTTGCCTCCTGTTCGTCGGGTGTTGTACGACGCTTACGGATTTGGGGATTTGACCTGAAATTAATGAAAATTATATCACTGGGACCACTTGATAAAGCAATACGATTTATGGACCTGTTGACTAATACTGCTTTATAGAAGATTTTTGGAGACTTTAATATCTAGATGTTTCGGCTTCGAGAAAGGTATTGTGTACCTCCAGTCCATTGTGCCTCAAAGAACTCAAGGATATATATATATATATATATATATATATATATATATATATATATATATATATATATATATATATATATATATATATATATATATATATATATATATATATATATATATATAATGTGTGTGTATACACCTTACAACCCTCATGTGACACAAGAACTGTTGGTCAACTTTCTTATAAGACACAAGAAATATAGTTCAACCCTTCCAGGCTGGGGATCAGAACCTTAAATATCGCAGAGGTTCGAGCACAACTCTCGTCACGTCTTGCACATGAAATAATAACAACAATATTTTAATTTCTACAAGTACATGTACAAGGTACTGTGTGTATATACTGTGTGTATATATACTGTGTGTGTATATATTGTGTGTGTATATACTGTGTGTGTATATATTGTGTGTGTATATACTGTGTGTGTATATATTGTGTGTGTATATACTGTGTGTGTGTATACTGTGTGTATATATACTGTGTGTGTATATACTGTGTGTGTGTGTATACTGTGTGTGTATATACTGTGTGTATATGTTTGTATATACTGTGTGTATATATACTGTGTGTGTATATACTGCGTGTGTGTATAATTGTGTATATACTGTGTGTATATACTGTGTGTATATATACTGTGTGTGTATATACTGTGTCAGTATATACTGTGTCTGTATATACTGTGTGTATATATACTGTGTGTGTATATACTGTGTGTATATATACTGTGTGTGTATATACTGTGTGTGTATATACTGCGTGTGTGTATAATTGTGTATATACTGTGTGTATATATACTGTGTGTGTATATACTGTGTCAGTATATACTGTGTGTGTATATACTGTGTGTATATATACTGTGTGTGTATATACTGTGTGTGTATACTGTGTGTGTATATACTGTGTGTATATATACTGTGTGTGTATATACTGTGTTAGTATATACTGTGTCTGTATATACTGTGTATATACTGTGTCTGTATATACTGTCAGTATATACTGTGTCTGTATATACTGTGTCTGCATATACTGTGTGTGTATATACTGTGTCTGTATATACTGTGTATATACTGTGTCTGTATATACTGTGTCAGTATATACTGTGTCAGTATATACTGTGTCAGTATATACTGTGTATATACTGTGTCTGTATATACTGTGTCAGTATATACTGTGTATATACTGTGTCAGTATATACTGTGTCAGTATATACTGTGTCAGTATATACTGTGTATATACTGTGTCTGTATATACTGTCTGTATATACTGTGTCAGTATATACTGTGTCTGTATATACTGTGTATATACTGTGTCAGTATATACTGTGTATATACTGTGTCAGTATATACTGTGTATATAATGTGTCAGTATATACTGTGTCAGTATATACTGTGTATATACTGTGTCAGTATATACTGTGTATATACTGTGTCAGTATATACTGTGTATATACTGTGTCAGTATATACTGTGTCAGTATATAGTGAGTATATACTGTGCCTGTATATACTGTGTCAGTATATAATCTGTATATACTGTGTCAGTATATAATCTGTATATACTGTGTCAGTATATACTCTGTATATACTGTGTATATACTGTGTCTGTATATACTGTGTCTGTATATACTTTGTCAGTATATACTGTGTCTGTATATACTGTGTCAGTATATACTGTGTCAGTATATACTGTGTCAGTACATACTGTGTCTGTATATACTGTGTATATACCGTGTCTGTATATACTGTGTCAGTAAATACTGTGCATATACTGTGTCTGTATATACTGTGTCAGTATATACTGTGTATATACTGTGTCTGTATATACTGTGTATATACTGTGTCTGTATATACTGTGTATATACTGTGTCTGTATATACTGTGTATATACTGTGTCTGTATATACTGTGTATATACTGTGTCTGTATATACTGTGTATATACTGTGTCTGTATATACTGTGTCAGTACATACTGTGTATATACTGTGTCTCTATATACTGTGTCAGTATATACTGTGTATATACTGTGTCTCTATATACTGTGCTAGTATATACTGTGTATATACTGTGTCTCTATATACTGTGTCAGTATATACTGTGTATATACTGTGTATATACTGTGTCTGTATATACTGTGACAGTACATACTGTGTATATACTGTGTCTCTATATACTGTGTCAGTAAATACTGTGTCTGTATATACTGTGTCAGTATATACTGTAATAAAGTTGGTTGAATTACCGACAATATGTAAAGTAAAAGGACACAAGTGCAACTAATGTGACATTTATTGTGGCAACGTTTCGCTCTCCAGGAGCTTTATCAAGCTCCTGGAGAGCGAAACGTTGCCACAATAAATGTCACATTAGTTGCACTTGTGTCCTTTTACTTTACAGTATATACTGTGTATATACTGTGTCTGTATATACTGTGTCTGTATATACTGTGTCAGTATATACTGTGTATATACTGTGTCTGTATATACTGTGTCTGTATATACTGTTTCTGTATATAGTGTGTCTGTATATACTGTGTCTGTATATACTGTGTCAGTATATACTGTGTATATACTGTGTCAGTATATACTGTGTATATACTGTGTCGGTATATACTGTGTCTGTATATACTGCGTCCGTATATACTGTTTCTGTATATACTGTTTCTGTATATACTGTGTCAGTATATACTGTGTCTACATATACTGTGTATGTCCTGTGTCAGTATATACTGTGTCAGTATATACTGTGTCAGTATATACTGTGTCAGTATATACTGTGTCAGTATATACTGTGTCAGTATATACTGTGTCAGTATATACTGTGTCAGTATATACTGTGCCTGTATTTATCGTGTCTGTATATAGTATGTACATACATTTCAGTAAGTAACAATGAGACATCTAATATAAGATAAAGTTGATAAATATAATTAAAATTCATAAACTTAATGCTAAAATTAAAATTATAACATTTATAATAAACACATTGTTTTTAATAATTAATGATAAGTTCATAATTATAAATATAGCAAAATTAAGCACGACATAAATAATATTTTTTTCAGATTTCGTTTCACAGTTGAATTCTATTGTCAATTAATAGGAGGGACCTCAGAGTTGTGAGTGTAACAGGAGGGACCTCACAGTTGTGAGTGTAACAGGAGGGACCTCAGAGTTGTGAGTGTAACAGGAGGGACCTCACAGTTGAGAGTGTAACAGGAGGGACCTCACAGTTGAGAGTGTAACAGGAGGGACCTCACAGTTGAGAGTGTAACAGGAGGGACTTCAGAGTTGTGAGTGTAACAGGAGGGACCTCACAGTTGTGAGTGTAACAGGAGGGACCTCACAGTTGAGAGTGTAACAGGAGGGACCTCAGAGTTGTGAGTGTAACAGGAGGGACCTCACAGTTGAGAGTGTAACAGGAGGGACCTCACAGTTGAGAGTGTAACAGGAGGGACCTCAGAGTTGTGAGTGTAACAGGAGGGACCTCACAGTTGTGAGTGTAACAGGAGGGACCTCAGAGTTGTGAGTGTAACAGGAGGGACCTCACAGTTGTGAGTGTAACAGGAGGGACCTCAGAGTTGTGAGTGTAACAGGAGGGACCTCACAGTTGAGAGTGTAACAGGAGGGACCTCACAGTTGAGAGTGTAACAGGAGGGACCTCACAGTTGAGAGTGTAACAGGAGGGACCTCACAGTTGAGAGTGTAACAGGAGGGACCTCACAGTTGAGAGTGTAACAGGAGGGACCTCACAGTTGAGAGTGTAACAGGAGGGACCTCACAGTTGAGAGTGTAACAGGAGGGACCTCACAGTTGAGAGTGTAACAGGAGGGACCTCACAGTTTAGAGTGTAACAGGGGGGACCTCACAGTTGAGAGTGAATCAGGACGAGCGGGGTCCCACAGGGGTTGGTCCTAGGACCAGGGCTATTTTTGGTATATGTGAATGATATGATGGAAGGGTTAGACTCACAAGTGTCCTTTCAATCAGATTTATTTTTGTTTTTAAATACGACAGTCATCCTGGCTAGTCTATAGATCCGTTATTGATAATCGATTAATTAAAATATAAATGAGTATAAGGGCACCTCTAATACTCATTAACAATTTGCGTCCTGCTGTAAGATTTTTACGCAGATCAATAATATAAACTGCCTTTAAAAGAACGTACATCGCTTCTGAAAGTTGAACAATAAAATGAAATATCCAGTTATAGTATTAACAAGACTAATGGAGAAAATAATACACTTCTAGGTAGGAAACTTCCGTTTTGAAGATTTGAGGGAAGTCAAGAATGTCGTTCCCAGGATGTCCTTCTCAAGAGGAACAATGTTTGATGAATGAGACTGTTAGATGAAGCTTACTGGAACAACAGAATAATGATTCCCACAATCATTGCATATATCAGCTATCAGAATACATGGAAAAATTTAATGATAAAATATAATAATTACTGTTATATGACAAAAATATTATTATTATTATTATTATTATTATTATTATTATTATTATTATTATTATCGTTGGTATTACTATTTTTGCAATTAAAAATAATAAGTAAAGTAAAAGGACACAAGTGCAACTAATGTGACATTTATTGTGGCAACGTTTCGCTCTCCAGGAGCTTTATCAAGCCATTATAAACAATACATGGACACAGAGGATATATAAAGGCTCAGAGTGAGGTGAATACTAGTGAGGTACCATTTCGATGTTCACTAGTGGTAGTAGTAGTAGTAGTAGTAGTGGTAGTGACAAAAGTAATACAATATGGTAGAGCAATTAATTCGTACATGAGTAAAAGGATATAAAAGCTATTACTTGGGTAACATAAAAATAGGTTGGACAAATATAAACTGGAATGAGGCAGCTTGTTTCAGTGTTCACTCTCTGTGCTTTGTGTAGTATAACAGGAGAGACTATGTGATGGCAGGGTTTACTGTTTTCAGGAGGATTCTTGCTAAGACTTCGGAGATGGTGAAGCTGCCGTTGTTTTGTTTAATTGTATTCGAAACAGCGATCAGTGCTGATTCAAGGCACTTGCGTGTGCGGAAATTAGTTTCTTTTATCACTAATTGGGCGTCTCTGAATTTCATAAGATGATTGGTGGAATTTCGGTGTTGTACACAGGCGTTATTTAGGTTGTCGTTCCTACATGCGTATATGTGTTCATTGAGGCGGGTGTCGAGGTTTCTTGCTGTTTCACCTACGTAGATCTTGTCACAGCCTCCACAGGGTATAGTGTAAACTCCTGCATTGACTGGTTCGTGTGGAGTTTGTGGAGGCTGTGACAAGATCTACGTAGGTGAAACAGCAAGAAACCTCGACACCCGCCTCAATGAACACATATACGCATGTAGGAACGACAACCTAAATAAAGCCTGTGTACAACACCGAAATTCCACCAATCATCTTATGAAATTCAGAGACGCCCAATTAGTGATAAAAGAAACTAATTTCCGCACACGCAAGTGCCTTGAATCAGCACTGATCGCTGTTTCGAATACAATTAAACAAAACAACGGCAGCTTCACCATCTCCGAAGTCTTAGCAAGAATCCTCCTGAAAACAGTAAACCCTGCCATCACATAGTCTCTCCTGTTATACTACACAAAGCACAGAGAGTGAACACTGAAACAAGCTGCCTCATTCCAGTTTATATTTGTCCAACCTATTTTTATGTTACCCAAGTAATAGCTTTTATATCCTTTTACTCATGTACGAATTAATTGCTCTACCATATTGTATTACTTTTGTCACTACCACTACTACTACTACTACTACTACCACTAGTGAACATCGAAATGGTACCTCACTAGTATTCACCTCACTCTGAGCCTTTATATATCCTCTGTGTCCATGTATTGTTTGTAATGGCTTGATAAAGCTCCTGGAGAGCGAAACGTTGCCACAATAAATGTCACATTAGTTGCACTTGTGTCCTTTTACTTTACATATTGTCGGTAATTCTACCAACTTTATTAAAAATAATAAAAAAATAATATACTTTGCAGAATTAGTAATTTCAGCAGCAGTAGTAATAGTAATAGTATCAGTAGTAGCAGTAATAGCAGTAGTACTCGGATTAATAGTCATTTTATAAATAAAAATTGCATCAGATCAATACATGAAGTATAACTTTTATGCAGCTCAATTCTGGTCTCCATATTACAGAATGGACATAAATTCTTTAGAAAACATTCAGCGTAGGATGACTAAATTAATACATAGCATTAGAAATCTTCCTTATGAAGAAAGATTGAAGACTCTTAAGTTACATTCACTTGTTAGACGAAGAATGAGGGGAGACCTGATCGAAGTGCATAAGTGGAAGATAGGTATTAATAAAGGGGATATTAACAAGGTCTTAAGGATATCTCTCCAAGAGAGAACCCGCAGTAATGGATTTAAATTAGATAAGTTTAGATTTAGAAAGGACATAGGAAAGTATTGGTTTGGAAATAGGGTAGTTGATGAGTGGAACAGTCTACCTAGTTGGGTTATTGAGGCTAGGACTTTGGGTAGTTTCAAATTTAGGTTGGATAAGTACATGAGTGGGAGGGGTTGGATTTGAGTGGGACTTGCACATCGGAGCTTGTTTCTTGGGTGGCATTGAAAATTGGGTTGGGCAAATGTTTTGTTAGTGGGATGAATTGTAAAGGACCTGCCTAGTATGGGCCAACAGGCCTGCTGCAATGTTCCTCCTTTCTTATGTTCTTATGTTCTTATAACGTTTTGTCGTCGATGACACGTGTGTTTAACATACGTATATGAAAAACAAAAACTCAACATTGTTAACTTTTAGGAATATTCAAGTAATAATACTACTAATAATAATTATAATAATAATGTTTATTTCTACAAGTACATGTACATAAGTGTCTTACACATCAACTTGTCGGTATTGAAAACCGTTTTCTACATCACACTGAATATTTCTGAGCCCTAATTCAGGATCCCATGGTATTTACTGCACTCGATCAATCCCGCGAGAGAAAGAGGAAAAGATGTTCTCACTTACATTCCATTTCTCGCATAAGCCAGTTCAGAGGTCTAGGAATCATCCATTTTAATTAAATGATCCCAGACTGTGTGGTTGTGTTTCTCCCATCTTCAGTCTTTCAGTCTATTAGAACATTCTGCAACACTTTTCACAGGGTAAAGATAGAATTGCTAAAAAGACACATGTGTAGCTAATGTGGCATTTTATTGTGGCAACGTTTCACTCTCCAGGATACAATACAGGTTCAGGTTTCAGGTATGTTCGCCAGGACGGGTTCTGGCCCGGGTCTTCTCCATGTGGTGAGCCAGCAATGGTTCCTGAAGGAGTGTTGGAATTTGTACTTGCGATGCAACGTTTGCAACCCGGTGAGTCTTCTTCGTGTCAAATGTAGTATCGTTTGCAGCCCTGTGGCAGGGGCAGCACTATGACAAGGGCACGGTGAGTCTTCAGCACAGGTGGTGTAGCAGTCGTCGTCGACGTCCTGTACCTGGTATACAGCAGCACGTCAGGACCGGTGTTCTCTCCTGTATGACGTTTTCAAATCTTAAAAGTTCTTATTCAAGACAATTCACACATCACATGAGACATTATTAATTAAGGCATTGGGCTACTTGACTACACACCCGTATTAAAATCACAGTTGCCATCACCATTATACAAATATAACTGCAACTCCCAATATTGAAAATAATAACGTAACCACAATCACTACAACCACGTTTACCACAACCACCACCACCACAACTGCCATCATTGTCAACACCGCCAGCAATACTGCTGTCGCCATTACAAAAAATAATGCCACTACTTTCGCATCCACTACTATCATTCCTGCCCCCACCAATACAACTGCCGCCAAAACCATCACCACCACTACAACCACTCCCACTCCTCCTTCTCTCCCTCAATCAGCCGATGCAGAGCGAGTAATCCCATAATCCACTTAGTGATCTGAAAGAGGGTCGCTTACATGTTCGTGTTAACAAATCCCCACTTGTGTGCGGGTGACAGAACTCTCTAGAGCACTTGGGATCTCGGAGTAAGAGTACTTGACCCTAGTGTGCCAGGATTAGTACCACACTGTGACCACTGGACGTGAGTGGGGATCGGTATGCTACTCACCTGACCGCTGGAAGACCAGACGGGAAACCTACAGTGACGAGCACAGGTCAAGTGTGTGCGTGTACTCAACGAGATGAACTCATCCCGTGCCCCTTAATCTCAAATAATTACCGGCATATACTGGTTCCAGACAGCCACTGCTTTACCTTACATAATCTTGCAACTGTGTGAGGAATTTTCCTGCTCAACATCCTCAATATCTTTCCACTACTTTTCACCCTGAGATAACAAAAAAAGGCACAATACCGTGACTGGAACGATTCACAAATAACCCGCACATAAAAGAGAGAAGCTTACGACGACGTTTCGGTCCGACTTGGACCATTGACAAAGTCACACTAACCAGAAGTATGTATGTATAATGTTCGCCAAGACCATAGTCCTGGCACGGGTCCCAATCTTGCGATGACCAGAAGTGTATATATAATGTTCGCCAAGATCAGGGTCCTGGCACGGGTCTTAATCTTGAGATGACCCGTCTCTGGCTCCTGAAGGAGAATTGATTCTTCACTGTTGCAGCATATGCTGCTCAAGCACTGTTCCGGACAGTTCAGCTAGTGTGCCTCATAAGCGACTGAAGTTACTCCATCTCAGCTGTTTCCTGAGCTGGGGACTGGGCTCCGTCCGCTCTGATAATCTGCAGATTCATGGCATCCACTGTTTCCTGCTCTGTCAGTAAGCACACCCTCAGGAGTGTGCTGACCATCTGCCGGAACATGCTCTGTTGTTCTGTGGAGGTGATTGTGTTGCAGATAATATCTGTGAATGCCTTGATGAGTGTTAAGAGATCTTCTCTGTTGGGGGCCTGCGTTGTCGGTGGGTTCGAAGCAGTGGATATTATCTGGGCTGTTGTAATCTGTGGGGACTGCTGAGGGTTGTATTTCTTCACTGTGCACAGCGTGGCCTGTTGTTGTATGCCAAGTTGTGTAACCGGCATCTGCTGGTGAGGTGCAGCCACAGCCTGCTTAGTGGCTGTGCCTGGCAAGGAGGCCGGTGTGGGCTCGTGTAGTGCCGTCTGCTGATTGCGTTGCCCAGATGTTTCCTGTTGGCGCCGCCTATTCCTCATGTTTTTGTTTCTTCGTTGCGGTAGTGGGGGAAGATGCTCCTGTTCATGACGCCTGGTTGAGTCTTCAAGGGTCGGAAATTCCTGGGCATTGAGTTGGGTTGCCTGATGAGAGTTCTGCAGTATCGCAGAATTCTCTGCACTCATCGTCTGCTGAGGGTGATGCTCTGCCGTAGCCTGCTGTCTCGTCGTTGGTGCCTTCCAGGCCTCACGAATTCTAGTGAGCCTATCAGGGCATCGAGGGTTCCAGGCATGGTGTTTCTGCCTGCAATTCGGGCATCGTGGAGTGGGTGGCGATGCATTCTTCAGCTTGGTGATGCATTCCTCGGTAGGGTGGGGCTGGCTGCAGACACCGCAGATTACTCTGTTTGGACAGAGTGCACCCAGGTGTCCGTAACGCTGGCACTTAAAACAGCGAACTGGTTCTGCCGTGAAGGTCCTGACATCGTACCTGCCCCAAGAACCGAGGTCCAGCTGGGATGGCAGCGGTCCTACATGCTGAATGAGAACCTGCCGGGTTGGTGCGTTGCCTGCTGATTTTGCCTTGAGACGCTGAGCTGACACGACACTGGGATGAGCTGCTACTGCCTCGATGGGCATCATCAGCGGGTATCGCATCACTACACCCTTGGTGACCTTCTGCCGAGAATCCAGTTCCTCCAGGGTGAAGGAGCGGTCTGTCTCCATGACTTTCTTCAAGGTGATATGCATTTCCCTGTTGATAGGAGTCAGTATTGGTTCTCCCCTCAGGTTGAACCATATCTTGAACCTCAGTTTGTGCCGTGTTTCCAAGTGTGTAACCACACCATAGTGGGTTTTGAGTTCCCCATACCTTGAATCTGGAAGGTGATTTGAGCTGGTTTACCTGTTCCTTGGAGGGACGGCGTGTCTTACTGTTCACATTGATCCATCCTTCCGTATTCTCTGGCTGCATGGTTAGGCTTGTCAGAACTGGAGACTTTTCCTCTGATGACACGGAGTAGTCTCGCAACTTCTTCGCTAGGATTGCGCCCCACATTTCTAAATCCGAGTCGTCCATTTCTAAATCCGAGTCATCCGTCGTGTCCCTGGAACATCGTGACCTCTTCCTTTCGGCAGAAGCCATGTGTCTGTCCACGTGGTGCTGACGGTTGAAGTGCTGACGTTACGCTACGGATGTGGTTGACCAGAAGTGGAGCAGGACGGCTATATATAGGCAGGAAGAGGTGGTGGTGTTAGTAGTAGTAGTAGTAGTAGTAGTAGTACAAGAATGGTATATAATACCGACAAGATGAAATTAAGACACATGCACAACACCCGGGCATCCCTATCGTAGAAAGACAACCCAGAGGAGAAAAGGAAAGATGAAAGGGGAAGAGGGAGAAGAAGAAAAAGAAAAAGAAAAAATGAGGAGTCAGGTTAAGTCACTGGTGTTATGAAGTTTGGAGCATTTTACAATGCAGTGGGAGAGGAAGGCATCTACAGAGACGAAGCCAGGGCTAAGGTTCATACAAGGAAAGTTGTGTATTAGAGAGGATTCAACTAGACGGCGACTGTTCGAGTTGGAAGTAGGGAAGACAGTTTTAGCAGAAGATCAGTCAATAGGATGGCTATGATCTCTGACGTGACAGAAAAGACCATTGTTAGTGTCGGCAAGCCTAACACTATTTTTGTGCTCCTTAAGTCTGTCAGAAAGAGATCGACCAGTTTCTCCGAAGTATTGAAGAGGACAGAAGGAGCAAGAAATAGAGTAGACACCAGGAACATCTGTAGAGGGAGGAGAGGTATGAACGAGATTAGTGCGAAGAGTGTTGGTCTGGCGGAAGGTAAGCTTGATGTCTAAGGGACGGAGAGAATTGTTGAGATTAGAAAGACCGGAAATGTAGGAAGGCAGAGGATAGAAGAGTTCCGAGGAGTAGAGAGTTTGGGAGAGAAGAAATTGCGTTTAGCACGTGAGAGGGCAGAGTCTATGAAATGGGAAGGGTAGCCAAGACGGGAAAACGAATTATGAAGAGTGGAAATTTCTGCTGGAAGGAACTGAGGATCACAGATGCGGAGGGCACGGAGAAAGAGGGAGATAAGAACACTTTTCTTGACAGGGGAAGCATGATAGGAAAAGTAGTGAATGTACATGCCACTGTGCATAGGTTTTCGGTAAACGGAAAAGGAAAAACCTGTATCTGAGCGGTGGACATGGACATCAAGGAAAGGAGCAAGGAATTAGATTCCCATTCAGCTTTAAACTTAATGGAAGAGGCAAGATTATTAAGAGCTTCAAGAAATGGTTTGAAGAGACTGGAGTCATGACGCCACAGAGCAAAGATGTCATCCACATAGCGGAGCCAGAGTGAAGGTTGCACATCGAGGGTAGGAAGAAGAACAGTCTCGAAGTACTCCATGTAAAGATTAGCAAGGACAGGAGAGGAGAGCCCATATCGACACCGAAGGCTTGAGAATAATATTTCCCTTGGAAGGAAAAGGAGTTAGAGTCCACGCAGAGGCGGATAAGATCAAGAAAGACATCAGTAGGTATAGGGAGATGAAGAAACCCTTCATGGGCCTTCTCTCTAAGGAAATCAAGGACATCATCAAGAGGGACATTGGAGAAGAGGGACTCAACGTCAAGACTAAGCATCTTACAGGTTGGGAGAGAGCGAACCCGTTCAATGAAGTCTTGAGAGTGACGGAGGTGGGCAGGACAAAAAGTACCAAGAAAGGGAGTGAGGGTTTTGGCCAGCCAAGAAGCAAGAGAATAAGAGACAGAGCCTCTAGAGGATATGATAGGACGAAGCAGAATGTCAGGTTTATGAGTTTTGGGAAGGCCATAGAAATAGGGAAGAGAGGGACAGATGACACGAAACCGTTGAACAAGGTCAAAGTCAGGAGGACAGAGGTCGGAGAGAGTCCTTAGTTTTTTGTTGAAAATTCTCTTGATGCGATCAAGAGGGTTGGAAACGAGAGGAGTGTAGGTACGTGAGTCAGAGAGCGAGACATCAGCTTTACGGAGGTAATCCTCGCGATCAAGGATAACTACCGAATTACCTTTGTCAGAAGATAGTATGACAATGTTAGTGTTGGATTTAAGAGAAGAAAGGGCAAGTTGGTAACGGCGTGGAAGGTGGTGATTATTAGAAAGCAGACTAACAAGAGCAGGAAGGAGAGCGCCACGAAAAGTGGACAAGTCAGGAAGATTACGGGAGCGAGATTGACGAAAGGAATCAAAAGAGCTAATCAGGGAAATACCAGCGCGAGGAGTAGACGAAGTGGCAAAGGAAAGACCAAAACCAAGAAGTTCAAGCTCATACTGAGAGAGTGAGACAGAAGACTGGTTAGTAACACAGTCAGTGAGGGAGAATTTAGAACAAGGGCTAGCTGAGATGAGATGTTGAAGTTTATTTTGTAGTTTGGAAGAATGAATTTGTGTATTCAGGCGAGCAGTGTCAAAGGCAATGGTAGAGAGAAGGTTACAGAAATCCTGTGGTAGAGCCGCAAAGAGAGCACGTTCACGTTGACGGAAAGTATAGAAGGCATCTTCAACCTGTGATTTAGTAGAGAGAATGAGCTGTTGAAGTAGGAGACGGGCATGATCAGGAAAGGGAGTGCCCAGTGGGTTGGTTTTCAGGAAGTGGGAGAAGGAAGGTGGCAGAACTTGTTCAGCAAGACAGTCACGTAGGAATCGAAGCTGATTCTTACAACGCCGAGTAGCAATAAGAGCAGCCTCATAAGATCGAAAGAGGGGTTTGAAAGAGGGAAGAACATTAAAAAAGTTGGAGAGAATATGACGCTTAACTGCAGGGTCCATAAATAACAAGACTTCATTGAACGGGTTCGCTCTCTCCCAACCTGTAAGATGCTTAGTCTTGACGTTGAGTCCCTCTTCACCAATGTCCCTCTTGATGATGTCCTTGATTTCCTTAGAGAGAAGGCCCATGAAGGGTTTCTTCATCTCCCTATACCTACTGATGTCTTTCTTGATCTTATCCACCTCTATGTGGACTCTAACTCCTTTTCCTTCCAAGGGAAATATTATTCTCAAGCCTTCGGTGTCGCTATGGGAGCTCCTCTCTCTCCTGTCCTTGCTAATCTTTACATGGAGTACTTCGAGACTGTTCTTCTTCCTACCCTCGATGTGCAATCTTCACTCTGGCTCCGCTATGTGGATGACATCTTTGCTCTGTGGCGTCATGACTCTCAGTCTCTTCCAACCTTTTCTTGAAGCTCTTAATAATCTTGCCCTTTCCATTAAGTTTAAAGCTGAATGGGAATCTAATTCCTTGCTTCCTTTCCTTGATGTCCATGTCCACCGCTCAGATACAGGTTTTTCCTTTTCCGTTTACCGAAAACCTATGCAGAGTGGCATGTACATTCACTACTTTTCCTATCATGCTTCCCCTGTCAAGAAAAGTGTTCTTATCTCCCTCTTTCTCCATGCCCTCCGCATCTGTGATCCTCAGTTCCTTCCAGCAGAAATTTCCACTCTTCATAATTCGTTTTCCCGTCTTGGCTACCCTTCCCATTTCATAGATTCTGCCCTCTCACGTGCTAAACGCAATTTTTTTCTCTCCCAAACTCTCTACTCCTGGGAACTCTTCTATCCTCTGCCTTCCCTACCTTTCCGGTCTTTCTAATCTCAACAATTCTCTCCGTCCCTTAGACATCAAGCTTACCTTCCGCCAGACTAACACTCTTCGCACTAATCTCGTTCATACCTCTCCTCCCTCTACAGATGTTCCTGGTGTCTACTCAATTTCTTGCTCCTCCTGTCCTCTTCAATACTTCGGAGAAACTGGTCGATCTCTTTCTGACAGACTTAAGGAGCACAAAAATAGCGTTAGGCTTGCCGACACTAACAATGCTCTTTTCTGTCACGTCAGAGATCATAGCCATCTTATTGACTGGTCTTCTGCTAAAACTGTCTTCCCTACTTCCAACTCGAACAGTCGCCGTCTAGTTGAATCCTCTCTAATACACAACTTTCCTGGCTTCGTCTCTGTAGATGCCTTCCTCTCCCACTACATTGTAAAATGCTCCAAACTTCAGAACACCCGTGACTTAACCTGACTCCTCATTTTTTCTTTTTCTTTTTCTTCTTCTCCCTCTTCCCCTTTCCTCTTTCCTTTTCTCCTCTGGGTTGTCTTTCTCTTTTCTGTCTCGTGTTTCTGTTCCTTCTTCATTTATTTCCCACTTCCCCTTTCACGCACCTCTGTGCGCTTGCTCTCCCTCAGTGGGCACCTAGCTCTCTTGCAGTGCTCCCCTTCCTTTGTATTTGACTGGCTCGTCCTCCTTATTTGCCACTTCTACCACTACCACTTCTACTACCTCTTCTACTACTACTACTACTACTACTACTACTACAACTACTGATGAAATTAAGACACATGTGCGGCGTCTTGTTGTCTTTGTTGTGAACGTTTCGCCATCCAGTGGCTGGCTGGATGGCGAAACGTCTACGATAGGGATGCCCCGGTGTTGCGCATGTGTCTTAATTTCATCTTGTCGGTATTATATACCATTCTTGTACTACTACTGCTACTACTACTACTACTACTACTACTACTACCACCACCTCTTCCTGCCTATATATAGCCGTCCTGCTCCACTTCTGGTTAGTGTGACTTTGTCAATGGTCCAAGTCGGACCGAAACGTCGTCGTAAGCTTCTCTCTTTTATGTGCGGGTTATTTGTGTATTTCACCCTGAGAATTAAAAGAAGTATCTTATATCCCTACGGTTCATCAACGTCTTTATGAATAATTTACTGCTATGACTGCCGTGCTCTCGCATTTGAAACACTCTGCTGCACCCTACCCTATCAGATTCTGTGATCGTCTTGAATGTCATTATCATAGCTCTTTTAGCCATTCTTACGTTTAAAGTTTTCATTTTCTATGCCATTAATCTATCCTTTGAGATGAGTCTCATCAACTTGGGAACTAGTTTTGTTACAAACCTATGGATCCACTTCAGTTTTCATTCTTGACCAGATGGAAACTCTATGCTGATGTAATTGACTCTGTGAAAGCTCTGGCATGTCATGGATAGAGGTCCCATAACATTAAGAACTGAGTTGAGAGGTGTGAGTGTAATAAGCGGTGATCATGGCAGTGACCCTTATTCATCTCTCTATTTTGGGGCAATCGTTTTTCAATCGATGCATACCTTGCAAAATGCAGACCTGTATGTTATCTTAGCCAGCTAGAAGCGCAATTACCAATCGGATTCAAGGGTGAGTCGACCAACCTTGAACTGTTGTGGTTAACTATATACTGTGGCTTAATGACATTTCATAGGGAGAGTTCCATAGTATGAAACAATATTGTTTCAGACTATGGAACAATGCTCTTCTCCAGACTGAGGGACTGACCACCTCAAAACTTTAAGGGTGATGGACTGATTACATCGTCTTCAAGTATCTTCTGCTTCTATCAACTTTTCTGTAATCGACTGAAGAAGCCTACTGTGTAGGCGAAACGTTTCGAAATAAAGATATCTAACTGTTGCATATGTGTCTTACCTAACAACCTGTCGGTGGCAATATAAACACAAATGCAAATGTCGGTATTTTATACCATTTTAATGTTCATAGGGAGAGTTGTTGGCCTAGGAAAGGTTACCTGGCTTCAGAGACCACCAGCTGGTTAACTCAATATCCACCAGCTGGTTAACTATCCACCAGCTGGTTAACTCAATATCCAGATCACTTTTAGTATGAGTGTGTCCTTATTGTTGAAGAAGACAAAGTTCAAAGTAAATATTCCGAACTTGCCGAATAGACCGAATTCAATTAAAAATTAAACTTCCCCCTTCACTCAAAAAAAAAAAAAATAGATTGACTGATATAATCATTTCTATTTCTGGACCAACACTAACTTAGAAACATCAACTAACCTCTCATACTACCAATTTTTTTTTCACCTAAATTCTGGACTTTACCTGGAGAGGGTTTCGGGGGTCAACGCTCTCGCGGCTCGCTCTGAGACCAAGCCTCATGGCGGATCAGGATCTGATCAATCAGGATGTTACTGCTGGCCGCACGCAAACTGACGTACGAACCACAGCCTGGCTCGTCAGGTACTGATTTTAGGTGCCAGTCCAGTGCCTTCTTGAAGACAGCCAGGGGTCTTTTGGTAATCCCCTGACGTATGCTGGGAGGCATTTGAACATTCTTGAGCCCCTGACACTTATTGTGTTGTCTCTCAGTGTACTCATGGCGCCCCTGCATTTCACTGGGGGAATGTTACATCTCTTGCCGAATCTTTTGCTTTCATATGGAGTGATTTTCGTGTGTAAGTTTGGCACTAATAAAAACATAACATAAGAAAGGAGGATCACTGCAGCAGGCTTGTTTGCCCATACTAGGCAGGTCCTTTACAATCCATCCCACTAACAAAACATTTGCCAAACCTAATTTTCAATGCTACCCAAGAAATAAGCTCTGTTAACTCTATCCACTCATTTGCAAGTCCCACTCAAATCCAACCCATCTCACTCATATATTTATCCAACCTAAATTTGAAACTACCTAAAGTCCTAGCCTCAATAATCCAACTAGGTAGACTGTTCCACTGATCAACTACCCTATTTCCAAACCAATACTTTCCTATGTCCTTTCTAAATCTAAACTTGTCTAATTTAAATCCATTACTGCGGGTTCTCTCTGGGAGAGATATCCTCAAGACCTTACTAATATCCCATTTATTAATGCTTATCTTCCACTTATACACTTCTGTCATGTCTCCCCTCAATCTTCGTCTAACAAGTCAATGTAATTTTAGAGTCTTCAATCTTTCTTCATAAGGAAGATTTATAATGCTGTGTATTAATTTAGTCATTCTACACTGAATGTTTACTAACGAATTTATGTCCATTCTATAATACGGAGACCAGAATTGAGCTGCATAATCTAGGTGAGGCCTTACTAATGATGTATAAAGCTGCAGTATGACCTCTGGACTTCTGTTGCATACACTTCTTGATATGGTATAAACCTTGGTAATAAATACTGACAAGTTGGTTTAGAAAGACACGTAAGCAAACACTATAACATATTTATTAGAAAACGTTTCGGTCCTGGGACCTTGATCACTTCTAACATACAGAGGTAGAAAGACATTATATATATAGGCGGAGAGTGAGATGTGACGCACGTGACCTGAGGAATGTCATAAGAACAGTGTTCCTCCATTCTTATGTTCTTTCTTCTTCATCCACTAAAAACTAGAACAGTTCGCCAGGTACACACCAGAGCACTGCTTACTCACGATGCATTACTCTAACAGAGTAAAGATCAAACCAGCGAGTGGCACAACCAATGAGTCGTCCAAACTAGCACTTGCAGCTGTCGTTAGTGGCAGGCTGCAAGTCAAATGTAATGCGATTTTATCGCTCAAAGAGGCCTTTGTTGTCGTCTGTACAGACGACACAGAGGCTGAGAAACTACTTACCACCACTGCTACTACCACTCTACGAGACCAGGGATTTCTTGTCTTGACTTCCCCAGCACTGAGGGCCAGGAGAACTGTGTTCCTCAAGCGACTCGACAACCTTATCACTGTACAGGCCACTGAAGAAATCAAGTCATCTATCGAAGCAAAGAATCCTTGGGCCAAGGTGGACTTCATTACTAAAATACCCAATGCTTCATCCATGCTGAAGGTCACCTTCAGTGACGTCAACATGGCAGCCAGAGCTCTCGCTGAGGGCCTGGCTATTCACTACTTCCACATCAACCCAGCCTTCATCGAAGCAGAGAAATTCCAACATATCTCACAGTGCTATAATTGTTACTCATACTTACACACCACAAATGATTGTCCTACCAAGGACAAGAAGTTCTGCTCCACCTGTGGCCGTGAGGGTCATGACTTCAAGAATTGCACTACTGCTTCACCACCTAAATGCTTGAACTGCAAGAATGACCACCATACTCTTGCTGCCAGGTGCCCTACCAGAAGAGACATACTCAAGAAACAACAACAACAAAAGAAACCCAACCCACAAGCAACCACATATTCTGCTATCGCCAAGCTTCAAGCAGACACTACCAAGATACTACATGCCACGCAAGCTGCTCCCACCACTTCCCTGCCAGCACCTACTGCCGACTCCACCAAGATTCTTTGTTGCATTATGTATGCTCATGTACAGAATGCAGCTGAGCCTGGTTCCTTCAACACCACCATCAATGAACTTTTCAAACTAAATAATATGCCTGGCCTCACATTCCCTGCATCACCACCTTCCACTGAGATCCTAAAATCTACTGCAAATATTACCAGCATCACCGCTGCTCCACCGCTGTCACAACCTCCACTAGACACAGAGATGGACCAATCAGAGACCTCTGAGACGTCGGCAAAACCCACCAATGAGAGTCCACTACCGCTTTCATCCACTGCTAGAGCAACTGACCAGTCGGAAATCTCGCCTTCACCAGTTCAGCCACCAGCCAAGAAAGCAAAAACACAAGACACTGCAGATGCACCTCACGGTGCCACTGTCACTGACACTGCTGCACCACAACAAGTCCGATATCTGAAGGGTGTATACTTCTACACAACCAAGCAGTATAAGAACACAATGCTGTCTTCAGAAATCCATCATCACCTCCAGGACGGAACAGTCAAGTATACCTACGACCAAACTGCTACATACACCACTGCAGACATGACCAGACTACTCACTGCCAACACCCAACACCTTGTGGAAGTCAAGTACACCTCAAAGAGGAAATTCAGGATGCTTCAGAATATGGACCTTGAAGACGGCACCCTCGTCTAGCACGACTATCCATGACCATTCACCCAGCACTTTGCTGTCTGCTAAAGCTGGGGTGTGGCTCCAATCAACCCTGTAACTGCTGCCTCTGCCCGACTGCGCTTCTCTTTGGGGAAGTCAGCGCAAGATAGAAGAAGACGACATCCTCCAACCGGAGGGCCAAGAAAGAAGAAAGATGATTATCGTCACCCCCCACCCGGGGGGCCACTGCCGGGTCACCATCTGGAGAAGACCTGGGCCAGAAGGACCTGCGAATCAACATGAATGAAAATGAACACCAACACACGACACTCCACACAGGAGAGCACAGCGCTAGCACGATCGACACCATGCATTGCCCTTCTAGGGCATGGTTGGTGCCAGAGCCCGAGTTTGTACCTTACAAGATGAGGGGGGTACTTGTGCCTCCTCCCATGGGAGACTTAGGTCTCAGACACTCCCTAGACAGGGAGCCAGTGCCGGGCCACCACTTGAAAGGGCCCGGGCCGGGAAAATACCGGCGAATCTTTAACAACAATTCTTATGTTCTTATGACATTCCTCAGGTCACGTGCGTCACATCTCACTCTCCGCCTATATATATAATGTCTTTCTACCTCTGTATGTTAGAAGTGATCAAGGTCCCAGGACCGAAACGTTTTCTAATAAATATGTTATAGTGTTTGCTTACGTGTCTTTCTAAACCAACTTCTTGATATAAATCCCAATAATCTATTTGCCCTATTACGTACGCTTAGGCACTGCTGTCTTGGTTTAAGGATACTGTTCACCATAACCCCCAAGTCCTTTTCACAATCTGTATGGCTAAGTTCTACATTATTTAACTTATAAGTGCTAGGGTTATGGACACTCCCGTGCTTCAGAACCTTTCATTTATCTACATTGAACTGCATCTGCCACTTTGCTGACCAGGTATTGAGTTTGTCTAAATCCTCCTGAAGTTTCCTGATATCTACGTTTGAATCAATTATCCTACCTATCTTTGTGTAATCGGCGAATTTGCTCATTTCATTAGTAATTCCCTCATCAAGGTCATTGATATATATTATAAGCAACAACGAGCCCAAGACTGATCCCTGTGGAACGCCACTTGTTACAGATCCCCAATCTGATTTAACCCCACTTATGGTATAAATCTTGGTAATAAATACCGACAAGTTGGTTTAGAAAGACACGTAACGTTTCGGTCCTGGAACCTTGATCACTTCTCAGGACCGAAACGTTTTCTAATAAATATGTTATAGTGTTTGCTTACGTGTCTTTCTAAACAAACCCCACTTATGGACACTCTGCTTCCTGTCTGTGAGCCATGACTCGATCCACGAGAGCACTTTTCCCCTAATGCCATGAGCTGCCACTTTCTTTAAGGGTGCTCTCGTGGATTTAAAGGGTGCTCTCGTGGATCGAATCATGGCTCACAGACAGGAAGCAGAGAGTGTCCATAAATGGGGTTAAATCCGAGTGGGGATCAGTAACAAGTGGCGTTCCACAGGGATCAGTCTTGGGCCCGTCGTTGTTTATAATATATATCAATGATCTTGATGAAGGAATTACTAGTGATATGAGCAAATTCGCCGATGACACGAAGATAGCTAGGATAATTGATTCAAACGTAGATGTTAGGGAACTTCAGGAGGATTTAGACAAACTCTACTCTTTGTCAGAAAAGTGGCAGATGCAGTTCAATGTAGATAAATGCAAGGTTCTGAAGCTCGGGAGTGTCCATAACCCTAGCACTTATAAGTTAAGTAATGTAGAACTTAGCCATACAGATTGCGAAAAGGACTTGGGGGTTATGGTAAGCAGCAACCTTAAACCAAGACAGCAATGCCTGGGCGTACGTAATAAGGCAAATAGATTACTGGGATTTATATCAGGTCACGTGCGTCACACCTCACTCTCCGCCTATACATAATGTCTTCCTACCTCTGTATGTTAGAAGTGATCAAGGTCCCAGGACCGAAACGTTTTCTAATAAATATGTTATAGTGTTTGCTTACGTGTCTTTCTAAACCAACTTGTCGGTATTTATTACCAAGGTTTATTCCATATCAAGAAGTGTAAGCAGCAGAAGTCCAGAGGTCATACTGCAGCTTTATACATCATTAATAAGGTCTCACCTAGATTATGCAGATCAATTCCGGTCTCCATATTACAGAATGGACATAAATTCGTTAGAAAACATTCAGCGTAGGATGACTAAATTAATACATAGCATTAGAAATCTTCCTTATGAAGAAAGATTGAAGATTCTTAAGTTTCATTCACTTGTTAGACAAAGAATGAGGGGAGACCTTATCGAGGTGTATAAGTGGAAGATAGGTATTAATAAAGGGGATATTAACAAGGTCTTGAGGATATCTCTCCAAGAGAGAACCCGCAGTAATGGATTTAAATTAGATAAGTTTAGATTTAGAAAGGACATAGGAAAGTATTGGTTTGGAAATTGGGTAGTTGATGAGTGGAACAGTCTACCTAGTTGGGTTATTGAGGCTAGGACTTTGGGTAGTTTCAAATTTAGGTTGGATAAGTACATGAGTGAGAGGGGTTGGATTTGAGAGGGACTTGCACATCGGAGCTTGTTTCTTGGGTGGCATTGAAAATTGGGTTGGTCAAATGTTTGTTAGTGGGATGAATTGTAAAGGACCTGCCTAGTATGGGCCAACAGTCCTGCTGCAGTGTTCCTCCTTTCTTATCTTCTTATGTTCTTATGTTAACAGTCTTTGGTGCGGAACTCAATCAAAAGCCTTACTAAAATCTAAGTAAATAATACCAAAATCGTGATCAACAGCCTCAAAAGTTTTACTGAAGAAAGTTAATAAATTAGTTAGACAAGACAGGCCTCTTGTGAATCAATGCTGAGTATCATTAATCAAGCTATGCTAATCGAGATGGCTTCTTATAATCTCAGCTATAATTGACTCTAGTAATTTGCCTACATTTGAGGTCAGGCTTATTGCGCGGTAATTTGACGGTAACGACTTGTCCCCTGCTTTAAAAATAGGAATTACATTAGCCATCTTCCACATATCAGACACTACACCTGTTTGAAGATATAAATTAAAAATATTAGTTAATGGTTCACAGAGTTCCAATTTGCATTCCTTAAGAACCCTTGAAAAAAGCTCGTCAGGACCCGGCGACTTATTTTGCTTCAGTCTATCTATCTGCCTCACAACCATTTCACTAGCGACTGTGATGTTACATAATTTATCTTCTTCAGGCCCACTATAAAAATTAATTACTGGAATATTGTTAGTGTCTTCCTGTGTAAAAACCGAGAGAAAATAATTATTTAAAATCGAGCACATTTCATTCTCTTTGTCAGTAAGATGCCCATAGTTATTTTTAAGGGGACCTATCTTATCTCTAACTTTTGTTCTATATACCTGGAAAAAAAATTTTGGGTTACTTTTCGAATCTCTAGCAACTTTAATTTCATAGTCCCTTTTAGCTTTTCTTATCCCCTTTTTAATGTCCCTTTTAATGTCAATATACTGATTCATAAGATGACCCTCACCTCTTTTGATGCGCCTATAAATTCCCTTCTTATGCCCTAGTAGATATTTCAGCCTATTATTCATCCATTTTGGGTCATTTCTATTTGATTTAATTTCTTGATACGGGATAAACGTTCTTTGAGCAGCATGTATAGTGTTCAGAAAACTGTCATATTGACAGCTCTGTTCGTTACCCTAGTCAACAGGTGATAAGTGTTCTCTAAGCCCATCGTAATCTGCTAAGCGAAAATCTGGGACTGTTACTGAGTTATCCCTACTATCATACTTCCATTCAATGCTAAATGTAATTGATTTGCGGTCGCTAGCACCAAGTTCCTCTGAAATTTCTAAATTATTAACAAGGGATTCATTGTTTGCCAGAACTAAGTCAAGCAGGTTATTTCCCCTTGTAGGTTCTGTCACAAACTGTTTCAAAAAACAATCCTGAACTACTTCTAAGAAGTCGTTTGATTCTAAATTCCCAGTCAAGAAATTCCAATTAATATGACTAAAGTTAAAGTCTCCTAGAATTACTACGTTTTCGTGCCTGGTGGCCTTAACAATTTCCTCCCATAGTAGTCTCCCTTGGTCCCTATCTTAGTTGGGGGGACGGTATATTACACCTAAAATAAATTTTTTGTCCCTCTGAAAATTATTTCCAAACAGACTCAGTATGGGTTTCAGACTTTATACCTATTTTTACGCAACAGTTCAAGCGATCTCGGACATACAGTGCCACCCCACCTCCCTTCCCGATAATTCTATCTACTAGGAACAATTTAAAACCCTGTATGTGACATTCAGCAGGCATATCCCGATTTTTCGTATTAACCACGTCTCAGTCAAGGCAAATACATGAATGTTACCTGCACTAGCAACTAGTCTCAACTCATCCATCTTATTCCTAGCACTACGACTATTTGTGTAATATATATTTAAGGACCCTCCCTTCTCTTTTTTCTTCCTGCTGATTTCTGTTCCTTCACTATGCCTGTTACTCTCCTTATCACCTAATTCCATTGGCTTTCCTATGTTCATCAATAACTCTTCCTCATTCTGCCTATTACTGGTTTTCTTAAAACTCACACTATCGCTACACTCAGAATTCACTGATTTTCCACGAAAACCAATACCACTATCTATTTCTAGTTTAAAGACCTAATTGTTCCCTCAACTGCATTGGCCAGTGCTCCCACCCCAAACCTAGATAAGTGAACCCCATCCCTGGCATACACGTCATTTCTGCCAAAGAAGAGGTCCCAGTTGTCAATGAATGTTACTGCATTTTCCATACAGTATTTGTCCAGCCAACAATTGACACCAATTGCCCTGGACAACCATTCATTTCCAACTCCTCTCCTTTGCAAAATACTACACATGACAGGTTTCCCACCCTTCCTCCTAATTATCTCTATTGCTGACTTATACCTGCTAATCAGGTCCTCACTCCTACGTCTGCCAACATCGTTGCCTCCAGCACTGAGACAGATAATAGGATTGCTCCCATTACCTCTCATGATGTCATCCAGACGGCTAACAGTATCCTTCATCCCAGTCCCAGGAAAACACACTCTCTGCCTCCTATTCCTATCCTTCAAGCAGAATGCCCTATCCATGTACCTAATCTGGCTATCCTCAACAACAACAATGTTTTTACCTTCCTTGGCGTCGTCCGTCGTGATGCTCCCAGTTGTCGACTCACATTTGTCAGGTAGCATTACACCTTCACTTGTGGAATTCGTCAAGACGTTCTCGATGGTTTTCGTTGGGGTTTCTAGGGATGTCTCACTTACGTCTGCCAATGCTTCCTTGGTGCTCGTTGTGACATTCCCAGTAGAACCCACATTCGTCAGGTAGCACCGAAAATTGGTTGGAAGTTTCCACAGTAGTCTTCTGGGTCCTCGTTGTTTCTGCCTCTCCAACAGTCTTCTTGATCCTCAGCTTGGTTCCATGTTGCCTGGCCACTGACCAAGCTCCCCTCTTAACCTGGGGACTCACAACAGGATTACTTCGAATCCTCTTGTTCTCCTCCCTTAATCACCGTATCTCCTGCTTAGCAACCCTAAGCTCTTCTTTCAGCTGCTGATAAAGTTGCACCATTGAGCTAAGTACACGTCACCACTGAGCTAAGTACACGTCACCACTAGTACTGGTACTATTACCTCTCTCGCCTGCGTTCCAGGGAATGCAAATTAAGGTTCTTCAGCCGTTCTCAGTATTTTAGGTGACTTGTCGTACTTATGTGTGCCGTGAAAGTTCTTTGTGCACTCTCCAGGTCAGCAATTTCACCTGCGTTGAAGGGGGTCGTTAGTGTACAGCAGTATTCCAGCCTAGCCAGAACAAGTGATTTGAAGAGAATCATCATGGGCTTGGCATCCCTAGTTTTGAAGGTTCTCATTATCCATCCTATCATTTTCATAGCAGATGAGATAAATACATTGTTGTGGTCTTTGAAAGAGAGATCCTCTCACATTACCACTCCCAGGTCCTTCATTAGTTTTTCGCACTATTGTATGGTTAGAATTTGTTGTATACCCTGATACAGTTTTAATTTTCTCAGGTTTTCCATATCTGAGTAGTTGAAATTTCTCTTCATTGAACTTCATATTGTTTTGAGTGGCCCATTTGAAGATTTGGTTGATATCCGCTTGGAATTTTGTGGTGTCTTCGATGGAGGTCACTGTCATGGTAATTCGGGTGTCATCCGCAAAGGAAGACACGGAGCTATGGCTTACATCTCTATGTCAGATATGAAGATGAGGAATAGGATAGGAGCAAGTACTGTACCTGATGGAACAGAGCTTTTCACCGTAGCTGCCTCGGACCTTACTCTGTTTACTATTACTCTTTGTGTTATATTTGTTATAAAGTTATAGATCCATCTACCAACTTTTCTGTTATTCCTTTATCACTCATTTTGTGCGCTATTATACCGTGGTTACACTTGTTGAAGGCTTTTGCACTGTCTGTGTATACTTCATCTGCATTTCGTTTATCCTCTGTAGCATCCAATACCTTGACACAGTGGTCCAGTAGCTGGGACATGTAGAAGCGACCTACCCTGGGTCGTGTAACTGATGGGTATCAAGGTGGCTCGCAGTCTTGCTTCTTAGAACCCTTTCAAAGATTTTTATATGGGATGTTAGTGCTATCGGGCTGTAGTTCTTTGCAATTGCTTTACTGCCACCTGTATAACGATTTCTTAGAAAATGATAAAGTGCCAATATTTAGTAGAAGAGTAAAGGCAAGGTAGGCCTACCGGGTAGGCACCTCTGTTCTCAGTAATGATCATAATTATACAAATAACAACATGATAAATAGCGACCTGAAAGTGAGAGTGACAGGTTAGATTAGTCGGGAGACAGATTAGATTAGTGCAAGGACAGATTAAATTAGTGCAGAAACAGATTAGTTTAGTGGGTGAGCACAAAGGAAGCATACAGCGATTGAGAAAATAGCATAAACAAAAGAAGCAAAACAACAAAAAACTAGAGGGAGGACGGCAATAGTAGACATCATTTTCGTTCGTTTGGTGGCCAAGAATAAGTTTTGTGGCACAAAATATCGAAAGAAGTGTAAATATCCGGACAGAAAAGTGAAAAGTTTAGACGAACGAGCGGAGTAAATACAAGTGGAGTTCGATAATCTAATTAGGTGCCAAAGAATTTTGAAGGATCTCCCCCAGTATGACAACGCCACAAGAGGGACAACAAAGAGCCAACCACGACCCACTTCGCTGTCAAACGTGAAAGTATTCACCTATTCTCTGCTAAATGGTCAGGTAAATAGCTCCAGGCATTCTGCCATATATGGAAGTAAAAGGTTCACTCACCCCAAGAGAGCCTGAGTGTTAGAAACAGAGTTATTAGCACTCACCAAGGAAGAGAAGAATAGGAATTAGAAGGTGTAACGTCAGCGCTTAGGCACGAGATGAAAGTCCTAGGTCCCCTACGTACACAAGTATTCACAGACACACATATGGGACGAGCACACCCGCACATACTAGAACATACAAGAACATACATGTAAGGAATACTTTAATAGCCCAAAGAGCTACCAGAGTGAAGTGAGGAAGAGAGGTTAGAAGACTGTCAGCAGCAGTGCATGTACCCGTTGATGCACACACACATATATACACAAAAGCAACTCTTAATCTAGTATGTCATCGATAACAACAATGTCTGCATAAGTTGTTTCAGGTAATTATAGAAATAAAGATTAATTTATTATTACTGTTAAGTCAGAAATGCTTTATTGGACTGCAACATCCGAAGTTGAGGGACAGGAAGCGGGGAAGGTGCATGTACATGTACACACACCATACATCGTATGTATACATGATGCGCGCACACACACCGTGTACCTCAGGCCCATACTGGAGTATGCAACACCAGTCTGGAACCCACACCTGGTCAAGCAAGTCAAGAAATTAGAAAAAGTGCAAAGGTTTGCAACACGACCAGTCAAGGAGCTAAGGGGAATGTCCTACGAGGAGAGGTTAAGGGAAATCGACCTGACGACACTGGAGGACAGGAGAGATAGGGGTACATGACAACGGCATGTAAAATACAGAGAGGAATTAATAAGGTTGATAGGTACAGGATGTTTCAGAAATGGGACACAGCAACAAGAGGTCACAATTGGAAAATGAAGACTTAGATGAGTCCAAGGGATGTTAGGAAGTACTTCTTCAGTCACATAGTTGTCAGGAAGTGGAAAAGTCTGAAAAGTGATGTAGAGGAGGCAAGATCCATACACAGCTTTAAGAAGAGGTATGATAACGTTCAGGGACCAGGGAGTGTGTGGACCTAGTGGCGACCAGTAAAGAGTCGTGACCAGGAGCTATGACTCGACCCCTGCATCCAAAACTGTACCCTCTGCCTCCACTCCCACAGCAACCCCACATTGTTCCCCGCCAGGTCTCCCGCTCCCCGTACCCCGACGCTCTCCCCAGACCACAGTCTTCGAAAAAATGTTGAAGGTTTGGTATACGAATGCAGATGGAATAACAAAAAAATGTGAGGAGTGGCATGAAAGAATCAAGGAGACGCCCCCAGACATCATAGCACTCACAGACAGAAACGAAACTCAATGGAATAACAGACGCACTCTTCCCACCCGGATATCAGATCCTGAGAAAAGATAGAGGGAGCAGAGGGTAGAGGAGGAGTTACACTGCTTATTAAGAGTAAGAAAAATAAAGAGCTGGACAAATAAGGAACAAGAAAAATTAAAAAAAGAAGTTAATGAATATTAAGAAATAACACGAAAAATAAACAGTAAGTGAAATGATGTGTTGGTGAAATAAAAATGAGAAAGGAGTAAGACGAACGATTATCAAATGTAATGAAGAACAAAAGAAATGAAGAGAAATGAAATAGAAGAGAAATGAAGAGGAACAGAAAGGTCGAGGAAGAGAAAAGAGGAACATCAAAATAAAGAGTCGGGAAAATAACAATAAAGGTAAATGAAGAACAGATGAAAGAAAGAGCTGGAAATAGGATGATTAAGATTATTGCTGAGCAGGAGAGAGTGCACCAAGACCAATAAAGACCAAGACCAATGCAGAACAAGTCCAGTAAAGACCAAGACCAATACAGACCAAGACCAGTACAGACCAAGACCAGTACAGACCAAGACCAGTACAGAGCAAGACCAGTACATACCAAGACCAATACAGACCAAGAACAATACAGACCAAGACCAGTACAGACCATGACCAGTACAGACCAAGACCAATACAGACCATGACCAGTACAAACCAAGACCAATACAGACCAAGACCAGTGCAGACCAAGACCAGTACATACCAAGACTAGTACAAACCAACGTCAATACTGACCAAGACCAATACAGACCATGACTAATACAGACCAAGACTAATACAGACCTTGACCAGTACAGACCAAGAATAATACAGAACAAGACCAATACAGATTAAGACCAGTACAGACGAAGACCAATACAGACCATGACCAGTACACAAGACCAATACATAAAAAGACCAGTGCAGACCAAGACCATAACAGTCCAACATCAATGCTGGCGAAGACCAATACAGACCAAGACTAATACAGAGCAAGACCAGGACAGACCAAGACCAGGACAGACCAAGACCAGTACAGACCAAGACCAGTACAGACCAAGACCAGTACAGAGCAAGACCATTACATACCAAGACCAGTAAAGACCAAGATTAATATAGACCAAGAGCAGTAAATACCAAGACCAATACAGACCTAGACCAGCAGAGACCAAGACTAATATAGACAAAGACCAATACAGATCAAGACCAGTACATACCAACATCAATACAAACCATGACCAGCACAGACCAAGAATAATACAGAACAAGATCAATACAAACTAAGACCAGTACAGACGAAGACCAATACAGATCAAGACCAGTACAGACCACGAACATTACAGACAAAGACCATTACATACCAAGACCAGTACAGACCAAGACCAGTAAAGACCAAGATCAATACAGACCAAGAGCAGTAAATATCAAGACCAGAACAGACTAAGACCAATACAGGCCTAGACCAGTACAGACCAAGTCCAATGTAGACCAAGACCAATACAGACCAAGACCAAAACAGACAATGACCAGTACACAACAAGACCAATACAGAAAAAAGATCAGTACAGACCAAGACCAGAACAGTCCAGCATCAATACTGGCGAAGACCAATACAGACCAAGACTAATACAGAGCAAGACCAGTAAAGACCAAGATCAGTACAGACCAAGACCATTACAGAACAAGACCATTACATACCAAGATCAATACAGACAAGAGCAGTAAATACCAGGCCTCTCGGTAGGCATGCCAGCCTGCCCACCCCTCCCTCTCTCAGCGGCCTTCACTCAGTCAACAAGGCCTACTCTTCTCTCCCTCGCGGGCATGGCCCCTCCGGGGCTAGGGCACTAACACACTGCCTGTGTACCCAAATATCGCAAATAAAGTAAGAAACCTCCAAAGACTTATCACTGAAGCCCGCCTGCAAGAATGACACATATAACTCATTTTAGAAAAATACAGACCAAGACCAATACAGACCAGTACAGAACAAGATCAGAACAGACCAACATCATTACTGGTCAAGACCAATTGAGACCAAGATCAATACAGACCAAGACCAATTCAGACCAAGATCATTATTGACCAAGACCAATACAGACCAAGATCAATACAGTCCAAGACCAATACAGACCAAAACCAATACAAACCAAGATCAATACAAAGATCAATACAGACAGAGATCAATACTGACGAAGGCCAATACAGACCAAGATCAATACAGACCAAGACCAATACAGACCAAGACCATTACAGACCAACTTCTGACCGGCTTCGATCTTACTGTGTTTGTGTATTTTAGGATATTGGTGTTCTTAGTGTCTTTGATAGGACTGAATTAAATTTGAGCTGCCTGTATCCTAACCTACAAGTTTTCTCGGAGAAATTACGATGTTAGTTTCCCTATAATGACTTATAAATGCCTCTTCTGATTCCCTTCGCCTCTTTAACACTAATATTTTAATATATTATCTTCTTATCGACTCTGTACTATTCCACTTGTGGAATAAGGGAATCTCTTCCTGTGGTCGAGCAGCCTCCGATATTCATCTTGTTTTTTAATATGTTTGTTAAAACCTCTTTAAAAAATGTTAAATTACTTATAACTTATAATTGTGTAACTATACCTTTGTTGGTTCCCTTTTTTCCTAATTTATTCTAGTCTTTATTCGTCCAAATTACTTTTAAAAAAATTATACATGTTTTATTGGAAAGCTGGGAAAATATCGGCTTTAAAATTAATACAAATAAAAAAAAACTACAAAATTTTTATTAATCAGTTATTTAAAAATGCTTGTAAAAAAAACTATTAAGTATAAGTAAAAACTTATTATATAATTGTGCCTGATGTCGATTTCTACTGTAAGTGGGAAGCCCCAACATTTTTCTCAAAGCATTTGACAAGTCTTTAAAAATATTATAATACCGAAAACTATGATTTTTATCAGTATGCGATAGTTGTAATACATAATCAGTCATGTAATAGATTTTAAATAAAAACCAGAGTATCAAAGTTTACGCTTTTAATATTTTTTAAAAACAATTAATTGTTATTAATGTTGGTAGAATTACCGACAATATGTAAAGTAAAAGGACACATGTCAACTTACAGCTTAATGAAGCTCCTGGAGAGCGAAACGTTGCCACAAAATATCACATTAGTTGCACTTGTGTCCTTTTAATTTACAATTAATTGTTACACAAAACATTTAGTTATATTTCCACTTCCATATCAAACAAATCACTTTGAGTGTAATGACATAAGTATCTAATATTTTCCACAATTTCATGATGCCTAGGAAGGTTATTCTTATCACCAACTCTTTCTAATCTTTTCACGAAATATCATTCATTTTTTTTGCTTGGGTTAATCGGTTAATTTAAATAATGTCATTTATAAAAAATAATGATTTTTCTAAATAAACTGTATATAATAATATAGTATAATATAATATCTTTATTTACTACAAGTACATGTACAAGGTATACAGGTCTAGCTGACATCAGTGGCTTGTTAGTACATAGAAAGACCCTTGTTATGCTGAGCTTTTCGGGTAAATTAGGTCAGTGTCCCAGGATGCGACCCACACCAGTCCACTAACACCCAGGTACCCATTTACTGATGGGTGAACATAGACAACAGGTGTAAAGAAACACGCCCAATGTTTCTACCCTGGCTGGGAATCTAACCAGACCCTTATCGTTTGGAGCGTGAGCTTTAGCCACCAGGCCACCAGACCTATAACTTTGCATTCAACTCCAGACGACACTGAAACACATTTTGTGGTCTGAAAATACCGATCACACAATCATAAAAATCATTTTGAACAAGTAAACAATGGCAACCAACGATGATCAAACCATGAATAAAGAAATAGTGTAACAATGTCATGCTGGAAGAATGAAAATTATGATTATGATTAGAGAATAACTACAAACAGTAATGAATGAAACACGCACAACGAACATGCTGTTATACCAGCATTTTTTGTACACCGTGAACTGATGGAATACGACCACCCACAAGGAAGCTGTTATACTAACTAGGCTCATTTCAAAACACAGCCCCAACTATTGTATATTACCACTTATATCATTAGATATCCAGTACAATATATTTACCACCCCAAGAATTCTGCTTGCAATAGTCAGCAATGGCGGCTCGTATACAGACACTGCGAAACTTCAGCACCCAATATTTTCACTCGATATTATCGATAACATTCAATGTAATGAGTCTTCTTTTTCTTCAATTCTTTCTTTATACATGTACATTATATAATCCTTAAGCTTAATGTCGGTAGCCATCCCCTAGTACATGAAAATAATTACAGAAATCCTTGTATGGAGCTGTGCGCTTCACATTTCCAGCGACTCGGTGTTTGGCTGTTGTGCGCATGTGCACATGTCTGAGATAAGACGCTGCACTAGGTAGAGAGAGCACTGTCGCTGACGCAGTGCCGACCCTGTTGTGCAAGTGTAAGGTAGTATTTCTTTTTGACTGAGTGTTGTGCTTAAAAACCATGTATCATATTCTCGAATGTGATCAACTGTAGAATTAGATGATTATCATGTTTCCAGCTATTTTATTTAAGTCATAATTTTTTACACAATATTAAAACAACGGCTAAAAAATTTATGAAGCAGCACCTCCACTAATTTTAGCTATGAGCTGCCACGACCAGGACCGAACCCCGATTCGCCGGTAGTAAGCTAAAGGAAAAATTATCAGCACACGTCTGTGACTGGTGAATCTACGAAGAATTAAAGATATAGCCGAATAAAAAATAGTGCATAACTAAGAACATGATCTAGAGACGGAAAAATCTACTAAACCCTTAAACGATACAACAGCAAGTTTTGAAAATGAGAGGAACAGGAAAAGAAAGCTGGAAACGCTGCACATTTCTCGACTATCAGAGCGTTTTTGTTAGTACTCACTGGTTAATATTGTCGAAAGGCAAACTTCGAATATTACAATATAAATAGGGAAGAGCTAAACCAACAGGGGTTGCACACTTCCTGCAGGCTGAGAGGTAATTAGGACTGGCACAAGATAGGGAAGAGAAGCTCTAATTCCAGAATCAAAAGTATCTTACAAAAGGAAATTAGATTTCGAAGATGAAGATGCAGGAAAATAAAATGAATGAGGTAGAGAAGAACAGGAACAACAATGCTTGGAGTATACCTGGAGAAGGTTTCGGTAGTTTAATAACGCCCCTGCTGCCCGGTCTGAGACCAGGTCTCGTGGTGGATCAGGGTCTGATCAACCAGGCTGTTACTGCTGGCCGCACCTAAACCGATGTAAGAACTACAGCCTGGCTGGTCAGGTACTGACTTTAGGTGCCTGTCCAGTGCCTTCCTGAAGACAGCCAGGGGGCAGTTGAACATTTTTGGGCTCTGATTCTTATTGTGCTGTCTCTTAGTGTACTCGTGGCGCCCCTGCTTTTCATTGGGAGAATGTCGCAACTCCTGCCTAGTCTTTTGCTTTCGAAGGGAGTGATTATCGTGTACATTATAAGAACATAAGAAAAAAGGAACACTGTAACAGGCCTTCTGACCTATGCGAGGCAGACCCAATCTCTCACCGGCTTAAGCCATTGCCTTGACCTAGGGAGGTCAGACGCGTCACTTAAGGGAGGAGCACGAGATCCGACCTGGTTGCACAATGGAAATAAATGGTATCAAATACCGACACAGTGGAAATATAAACACATATGCAGTATAATGTGATCCTTTATTGACAACGTTTCACCCACACAGTGGGCTTTTTCAAGTCACACAGATCTACCTGGGGTGGAAGGTACGGGAGTATTTATAGTCAAGTTCAGAATGTTGAGGTCAGGTGGAGAATGCTACATCTGATGATCTACCGGGTGGAGTTATAGAGTCTTGGGTAGCTTGGAAGGGGTATTGGACAAGTTGTGAGTAGACCTTCTGCAGTGTTCTATGTTCTTATGTGGGATAGCGATGAAGAAGTTTCTTGGCGAGTGGTTCAGCTATGTTATAGAAGCCGTTGTTCTGGTTGAAATTGTTGGTTATAGAGGTAAGCGATGATTCCAGGATTCTTCGGTATTGAGTGTTGTCTTCTGTGGCGATAAGTCTTGAGTTTCTGTAGTTAATTAAATGGTTGTGTGAATTGCGATGTTGTACACAGGCATTCCTTGTATCGTCAGTCCTGCTTGCATATTGGTGTTCTGAAATACGTGTTTGGAGGTCTCTTGATGTTTCGCCCACATATAATTTGTTGCAGTCATTACAAGGGATTATGTATACCCCTGCAGAGGATGGAGGCTTGACCTGTCTACTACTGGTGATGTCCTTGATGGTCGTGGTTGTGGAGGTAGATACTTGTAATGATGTATTGGAAAAGATGTTGGAAACATGTTTGGCAATGGAGTTGGTGGGGAGGACTATGTATCTCTTCTCGGCAGTGTCTTCTCTGGCTGTGTTGAAGATGTTTAATGCCCGCCGTCTGCAGTCTCTGATGAAGTGACGAGGATAGTGGAGTTTAGAAAATACTTGTTCAATTATAGTGCATTCTTCCTCAAGGAACTCATTGCTGCAGATTCTGAGTGCACGCAGGAAGAAGCCTATAATTACACCACGTTTGGTTTTGGTGTCGTGGTGAGAGTAGAAGTGGAGAAGATCGTTTTGGTTGGTGGGTTTTCGATAGACTTTAAAACGAAGTTCGTGGTCAGCTTTGCAGAGCAGAACATCAAGGAAAGGAAGAGTGTTGTCGATTTCTTCTTCAAGTGTGAACTGGATTGAAGGCTCGACCTGGTTGAGCTTGTCTTGGAGAGCTTGAACGTTGAAGCGTTTAGGAGTTATGAGGAGAATGTCGTCAACATAACGGAGCCAGGTGACAGACGAAGGAATAATGGTGGAGAAACGTTCGGCTTCTAGATGTTCCATGTATAGGTTCGCCAGGACCGCACTGAGTGGCGAACCCATGGGTAGTCCAAAAGTCTGCTGAAAGAGGTGATTTTCGAAAGAGAAACACGTAAAGCCAACACATAGTTCAACAAGGTCGATGAAATCGCTGGCTGGAATGGGAAGATCAAGTGAATCGTCAATTTTCCTGCGCAAGAGATCGATGGCTTGTGTAGTAGGTACTTTGGTGAATTGGGAAGTCACGTCAAGGCTGGAAAGTTTCTTGTTCCTGATGTTGATGTTGCGAATGCGATTGAGAAGATCACCCGAGTGTTTGAGATGTGCTGGACTGATAGTGCCCAAGAGTTTAGAGAGGTGTTTTGCGAGAATTCCTGAGAGCTGGTGGGGAGCACTGCCTATTCCCGAGGATATGGGCCTCAGTGGGATACCAGGCTTGTGAGTTTTTGGCAGGCCGTACATTCTGGCAGGTCTGGGGTTGCTTGGGATGGTGTGCAGAAGTTTCTTCCCTTGTTCTGAGGGGCTCACACTCAGTTCACGGAGTTCACTACCTTATCACAAGATAGGCACATGGCTTCTGCCGAAAAGAAGAGGTCACGATGCTCCATGAACACGACGGAGGACTCAGATTTGGAAATGTGGGGCGAAATTCTAGCGAAGAAGTTGCGAGAGGAAGAGGAAGATCCTGCTCACATTGTAGCAGATCTGACAGTCCCAACCATGGAGCCAGCGACAATAGAAACAGGTGCGGTAATAAACACCCCACACCCCGAAAACCAAGAGGGATGGAACACTGTGGACAACAAGAAGAAGCGCCATCCGTCCAAGGAGCAGGCAAACCAGCTCAACCGACCTGGCAAATTCAAGGTGAAGTCTTACGGGGACCACAGAACCCACTATGGGGTTGTTTCATACCTGGAATCACGACACAACCTGAAGTTCAAGATATGGTTCAACTTGAGGGGAGAAGCAATATTGACTCCTCTCAACAAGGAAATGTATACCACCTTGAAGAGAGTCATGGAGACAGATCGCTCATTCACCCTGGAGGAACTGGACTCTCGGCAGAAGATCACCAAGGGTGTAGTGATGCGATACCCGCTGATGATGCCCATCGAGGCAGTATCAGCTCACCCCAGTGTGGTGTCAGCTCAACGTCTCAAGGCAAAGACGGCAGGCAATGCACCAACCCGACAGGTCCTCATTCAGCATGTAGGACCACTGCCATCCCAGCTGGACCTCGGTTCTTGGGGCAGGTACGATGTCAGGACCTTCACAGCAGAACCAGTTCGCTGTTTCAAGTGTCAGAGTTATGGACACCTGGGTGCACTCTGTCCAAACAGAGTAATCTGCGGTGTCTGCAGCCAGCACCACCCTACCGAGGAATGCATCACCAAGCTGAAAAATGCATCGCCACCCACTCCACAATGCCCGAACTGCAGGCAGAAACACCATGCCTGGAATCCTCGATGCCCCGAGAGGCTCGCCAGAATTCAAGAAGTCTGGAAGACGCCAAAAACTCGGCAACAGGCTACGACAGATCATCACTCTCAGCAAACGATGGGTGCAGAGAACCCTGCCATACCGCAGATCTCTCAGCAGCTAACCCAAGTCAATGCCCAGGAATTCCCAACCCTAGAAGCCTCAACCAGGCATCAAGGTCAAGAACCTCCTGCACCCCTACCTCAACGAAGAAACAGAAACAAGAGGAACAGGAGGCGTCAACAGGGTGCATCTGGTCAATGCGATCAGCAGGCGGCACTAAACGAGCCCCCACCGGCCATAGCACGACAACGCAGGCACTCCTTACCCGGCACAGGCCCTTTGCAGACTCAACTGGCACCTCACCAGGAGATCCCGGCTACCCAACCTGGTATACAGCAACAGACCACGGTGCATACAATAAAGAAATCCAACCCTCAGCAGTCCCTACAGACCACAACAACCCAGATAATATCCACTCTTTCGAACCCAACTCCAAAGCAGGCCCTCACCAGGGAGGATCTCGTAGCACTCATCAAGGTGTTCACAGATCTTATTTGCAACACAATCAACTCCACGGAACAACAGAGCGCATTCCGGCAGATGGTCAGTACGCTCCTGAGAGTGTGCTTTCTGACCGAAGAGGAGACAGTGGATGCCATGAATTTGCAGGTTCTCAGAGCGGGCAGGACTCAATCTCCAGCTCAGGAAATAACATCGATGGAATAACCTCGGTACCAAATCACACCCTCAAGGTCCTACAGTGGAACATTCAGGGCCTGAGGGGCAAACAGCACCTCCTGCTGGAGGCAGTAATTCGGGATCGGGTTGATATCGTCTTGCTACAAGAAACTCTGACTGTCCCGACTATGTGCCCAAGACTACCCGGTTTTGCTGGGTATTTTCGGCACACGGACCCGGGCGTTCACTGCAGAGGCACAGCTGTATTTGTATCCAATACAATACCTCACGAGGTTATAGCCAACCCTGTGGACTGTGGGGAGGATGTCGAGGTACAGGCCATCCTTGTGCACATACCTGGGGCGTCCATTACCATCTATAACATCTACAAGAACCCAAGACACACCCTTGACATTGCAGAGCTCCTCGCACTAGCACGCACTGAGTGTATTATTGTGGGTGGAGATTTCAATGCACATCACCCAATGCTGCACTCTCACTCAGCAACCAATGCTGCTGGCAGACACATAGCAATGCTCCTACACGATATTCCAGAGGTAAAGTTGCTAAACAATGGAGACCCCACACACCTGTTGGGTGGCTGCCTCGACCTTACCTTCGGGTCAAGACAACTCGCAGCAGGAGCCACATGGGAAACTCATCCTCACCTTGTCAGTGACCATTTTGCAGTGATCACCACCTTCAACATCAACAGGCCTCCCACAGTTGTGCTGCCTCCTAGATGGGACGTAAAGAGGGCCAACTGGAAGGTGTTCCAGGATTATCTTCATGACTGGTGGTCCACATACTCTCTATCTGAAGACTGTGATACAGCTAAACAGGAGCTAATCACTGTTCTCATCCAGGCAGCAGAGTGCGCAATTCCAAAGAAGTCCGCAGGACGCACTCACAAAAGAGACTGGTGGTTCTACAACGACGAGGTGCGGGAGCAGAACCCCCGCATCAACTCTTTTAGGAAGCTATACAGGCGTAACCCTACGGCAGAGAACAGGAATACTCTGAGAGCCATTGTGCAGCATGCCCGCAGAGTCTCTCTCAGAGTAAAAACTGAGAAATGGCTGGAGTGGAGCTCAACATTCGGGCATCACACCACCTTATCTGAGATATGGGGCAAACTCAACATAGCAAATGGCAAGAGCAAGCCGAGGCCACCAGCACACCCGAACCCATCCCAGGAAGCTGAGAAACTGGTGGAGCTTTTCACTTCCAGGGGAGCATCCACTCAGCTCCCACAGGACATCCGGAATATACAGACGGATCTTCTGCCACAGCACCAGCTAACGATACAAGCTGCATGTGAGTCGGAAGATGTGACTGATGAAGACCTCACGGACTTGGAACTCCGACGTGCCATTAAGAACACAGGTGACACTGCCCCGGGCATCGATGGTGTTACATACTCCATGATTGCACGGGCTGGGCAGAGTGGATGGGAGGCCATACTAGACGTCATTAACAAGTCGTGGAGGGCCAGGACACTCCCAGCAGCTTGGAAGAAAGCTACCATCGTACCAATTCCAAAGCCGAAGGACCCAGGCAGTATGAGACCCATATCGCTGACCAGCTGCTTAGCCAAGACTGCTGAGAGGATGGTGTTAAACCGCCTCCTATGGAAACTTGGACCCTCTCATCATCACATATTTGGCTTCACCAAAGGAGTGGGTACAGCAGAGTGCATAACCACTCTACTAAGCCAGATTGCTGACAGTAACAAAAAACCTAGTATTGTCGTCTACCTCGACCTTGAAAAGGCATTTGAGCTAGCCAGCCCCACAGCAATTCTGGGAATACTAGCTCGGAAGGGAATCAAAGGACGCCTCCTGGCCTGGATAGAGTCCTACCTTAGGGGCAGGCAGGCCTGTGTCAGCTTTCAGGGACACTACTCTTCCTTTAAATCCCTGGAAAACGGTAAGCCACAAGGAGGTGTGCTCAGTCCTACCCTGTTTAACATCCTTATGCAGGAACTTGTGAGCCTTCCCTTTCATAGTGGTACACAGCTCCTCAGCTATGCTGATGATCTTGCACTAGTAGTGAATGGGAAAGGCAATTTAGAACGACAGGCTCAGAGAGCTTTGGACCTAATTATGCAGTCTTGCAAGGAACTAGGCCTCAAGATCTCGGCAGAGAAATCTCTTGCAATGATGTTCAAGGGACCAGATCATGTGAATAGATTACGTATTCAGGATATAGAACTTGAGTGGACAGGCTCCTACCTGTACTTGGGAATCTACATTGATAAAAAGCTGACCTTTCAGAAACAGGCCGAGTATGTCAGGTCACGTGCTCTACTCAGACTCAACGCCATGAGAGCCATGACGAGGCACCGTGCAGGGGCAAGCAAAGATGTACTTCGCTTGTACTATATACAAGCTATACACTCGCTCATTGACTACAGTGCACCGGCGTTAGCTCATCTCTTCCCGCAGAGCAGGCAAAGAGTGGAGGTCGTACAAAATCAGGCGATAAGAACTATGTTTGGGTCCCCCATCTGGACCAACACAGTATGTCTCAGATCTGAGGCCCGGCTTCCTTCCTTGGCTGACAGAGTAAGATACATAAACGCCTGCAAAGTGGCCACGATTCTGCACAGGCAGGAAGGTACCCCACTAAGGAGACGGATATTGACAACCATGGCACAAGATCCCACACTCTTCACGGACTACTCCTGGATACGTTCGTTTTGTGCTGCTGGGCGGAAGCTGCTGCCTATACAACTACTCCTTGAGAAGAGTTGTGACCTTCCTGTTGCTGGGTACCATCCACCACCTCCCTGGCGCCCAGACCCAGCCGATGTTTGCATCATGCAGCTACCCATCTCTAAGCGTCTCTGCAGTCAAGACACTCTCAGCAATCATGCTGAGACAAGCATGGCACTGGCAGAGGGAGGCACATGTGCAGTGTATTTCACAGATGGTTCTGTCGACCCTGACAGGAAGAGAGCAGCAGCTGGACTGTACCACAATGGTCACACACAAGGCTGGCGACTCCCTGACCACTGCACGATCCTTCAAGCTGAGCTGGTGGCGATTCAGCAGGCATTGTCACATGCCCTACGACATCGACTCCGACGTGTCATACATGTTGATTCCATGTCTGCAATCAATGCCCTCTCCCATCCTCAACCACAGGACAATGTTCACCTCATCACATCGATCCTGAGCATAATGACAGCCTTAGAAGTTCAGGGTAACAGATCGACATTGAACTGGATCCCCAGCCATGCTGGCATCCGGGGAAATGAGGCGGCAGATGATGCAGCCAAGGCAGCGACAGACTATCCACATGTTGGGATTACTGTCCCAATCAGCCTACGACAGACCAAACTGGTGGCTGCCAGAGCCATGAAACTTATGGGGGAGGTCTTAGGTGATACCCCATCTCAACAGTGGTACCGAGCAGCGACTCAGGGAGAACCCCCTCCATATGATAGAAGCTGGTCCAGAGCGCAGTGTACCGCCATCCATCGGCTTCGTTTGGGCTTTCCCACAGCCAAGATGATGGTAGACAAGGCTGAGGAGGAGATGTGCCAGTACTGTCAGCACGTTGTCCAGCGGCCCCTAACACACTATCTTCTGGAGTGCGAAGTTACTGAGACACTCCGCAGGCAACTAGGAGTGACATTCCCTCCCGAAGAGGAACCAGAGATGACTGCGGCCACACTAGTGTACCATGGAGTCAACGAACCAGACAAGCTGTTGCCTGTGATAACGACATATCCTCCTCCTCGCTAGTGTCCATAGTTAGGAGTATATACGGTGTTGTCGCTTATGAGATGCACCAGTTGAACTGACCAGAAGAGTGCTTGAACAGCATATGTCGCATCATTGTAGAAACCTTTCTCCCTCGGGAGCCAGAGACGGGTCATCGCAAGATTGAGACCCGTGCCAGGACTACGGTCTTGGCGAACATTATACATACATACATCTTCTGCTTCAGAATCTCCACGACTATGGTGCTCTTCGCACCTACTCCTAGGTTGAGGGACTGATTACCTCATCTTATGTACATAGTTCTACTGTCTTCAAGTTATGTCCTAGAATTTGTATTGATAAAGCCACTGGATGGCGAAACGTCTACAATAAAGATACCCAGATGTTGCACATGTGTCTTAATCTCATCTTGTCGGTATTATATACCATTCGTACACAACTTGTCAGACACTGCAACATCATGGAATCTTAATTCTGAGGACATGTACATAACCTTCACGACTACGACAACTACTACTACAACTAACCCATCTCTTTGGGAAGGACCTACTTCCACTGGGGAATCCCGCCCACCAGTGAATATGCCCTCGTCTGCTACACCTGACGTTACTATATAAGCGCCAGGCTCCTTTCTTCTGCTTCAGAATCTCCACGACTATGGTGCTCTTCGCACCTACTCCTAGGTTGAGGGACTGATTACCTCATCTTATGTACATAGTTCTACTGTCTTCAAGTTATGTCCTAGAATTTGTATTGATAAAGCCACTGGATGGCGAAACGTCTACAATAAAGATACCCAGATGTTGCACATGTGTCTTAATCTCATCTTGTCGGTATTATATACCATTCGTACACAAAGGATCACATTATACTGCATATGTGTTTATATTTCCACTGGTTGCACAAGCTAGTCAGGTTCAACTCGCACCCACCCACACCCACTAATGCATTTATCCAACCTATTTTTAAAACTACACAACGTCTTAGCTTCTATGACGGTACTCGGGAGTTTGTTCCACTCATCCACAACTCTATTACCAAACCAGTGCTTTCCTATACCTTTCCTGAATCTGAATTTTTCCAATTTAAAATCATCGCTGCGAGTCCTGTCTATGTTATATATTTTTAGCATATTATTTACATCCCCTTTATTAATTCCTGTTTTCCATTTATGCACCTCAATTATATCCCCCATAATTTTACGCCTTTCTAGAGAATGCTGATTTAGGGCCCTCAGCCTATCCTCATAGGGAAGATTTCTGATATATGGGATTAACTTTGTCATCCTCCTTTGTACGTTTTCCAGTGCATTTATATCCATTCTGTAATACCAAAACTGCGCAGCGTAATCTAAATGAGGTCTAACCAAAGATATATAGAGTTGAAGAACAATCTGAGGACTTCTATTATTTATACTTCACGTTATGAAGTCAAGGATTCTGTTAGTTTTATTGTGAACACTAATGTACTGATGTCTTGGTTTTAAATTACTGCTAACCAGAGCTCCTAAATCCTCTTCGCAATCCGTAATATTAAGATCTGCATTATTTAATTTATATGTGGCATGGTTATTTACCTTTCCAACATTTAGAACTTTGCATTTGTCTATATTAAATTGTATCTGCCACTTCTCCGACCACTGCATCAGCCTCTTCAAATCATCCTGGAGTGCTCTAATATCCTCATTATAATGAATTGGACGGCCTATTTTGGTGTCATCAGCAAATTTGCTTATATCGCTACTTATTCCCTCATCAATACCTGTCGGTATTGTATACCATTTTGATGTTCAATGTTGTTTATGTTTATTGTGAACAATAAGAGGCCCAACACTGACCTCTGTGGAACACCGCTTGTGATGTGCCCTCATTCTGATTTCTCCCCATTTATGCAAACTCTCTGCTGCCTATTTGTCAGCCATGCCTCTACCCAGGTAAAAATTTCTCCTCCTGTTCCGTGTGCCTTAAGTTTCCTCAATAGCCTCTGATGTGGAACTCTATCGAAAGCCTTACTGAAGTCCATATATATACACAATATCATATTCAATGCCATGATTTACCTCCTCAAATACCTTAGTGAAGAAAGTTAATAAATTCATAAGACAGGAACGCCTTTGTAAAACCGTGTTGAGATTCATTAACCAATGTATGCCTTTCACGATTGCTGCGAGTTGCTTCGGCAATTATTGACTCCATAAATTTTCCCACTTTGTAGGTAAGGCTTATTGGTCTATAGTTCGAAGCTAAGGACCTGTCACCTTCCTTGTACATAGGTATTACATTTGCCATTTTCCACTTATCAGGCACTATGCCATCACCACTATAATGACCGTCGTCACCACAGGATTGAACCCGAGCTCATGATTTCTGAGTTGAACGATCTCGAGTTAGTAAGTTAAGTTATTAGGAAAATTTCACATAATCAATTACATATTTCCGTTACTAATGATTTTCCTTAGCGTTATTGATGCTTTTTTTTATTTAAAATCTACGACGGCTTGCTTTTCATCTGTCTGTTGCCAGAAGCCAGAACTAGCGTTCTCCTGATCATTTCCATTACTATTAAAACAATGCCTCTCGTAGACTCATAATTCACCCCTGATTCCTGCCGTTGGTTCCAGAATTCCTCTTCCCTTTCTCTCCGGCAACCACAAATATTACTCTCGTTACAAGGAAACAATGGCTGAATAGGTCATCTATATGCGGGGGCGCGTGGGACTACCACTCGCCGCAAATAAAGAAATTTCTCGGAACCAATTTTTAAGTGTTGGTTTTGCCTAGGGGACCAGTTCCTCTCCCGTGCTTGGCCCGCCTTCGTTTATTCTAATAATTTTTCTCCTGGTAGGAATTTCCATATTTCATTTTTCACATTAATCTTGATATAAAGAATAAAAAGGCATAGTACAATGACTGGAACAGATTACAAAAAACCCGCACTTAGGAGACTGTACCTTATGGTGATATTTCGGTGCGACTTGGGTTATTAAGTACTTACAAAGTCACTGCTTCGTCTACTACAACAGCAGAAGCAGCAGAGACTGTGCCTAATGATTACTTAATGATCCAGGTTGGAGGGAAACGTCGCTAAAGTTTCAGGCTGCTCTGTGCGGGTTAAATGTGTAACTAACGCTGACATCGCTAACGAAGTTTTTTCACGAATCTTCTAATGATGACGTGAGTGTCGTTAGTAATTATTTAATTTTCTAGTCTCTTATTATGATCATTTATGCTGCCTTTTCTCTAGCATTAATTCCACATTATCTCTTTGGCTTTGTAATGTCTCTGTAGTGTCAATGATCTCCAGTATAACGTACAGTGACCCGGGTTACTATGACCACTTTAATATGTGGCGTTAGACATTGGTTTATAACAGTTCCAGTCCCCTTTATCCCCTGATTACCTCCCGTTAACAATGAGTCGTTTGAGTTCTTAGAGTGTAGTACCAAAAACATCCAGATGTGGGAGGTACTAGTGAGTGTGCGAGTGCAACTAGTGAATATATGGGTCGTAGTAGTGGGTGTGTGGGTGGTACTAGAGGGTGTGTGGGTGATATTGGTGAGTATATAGGTGGTACTAGCGGGTGTGTGGGTGGTGCTGGTGGGTGTTGAGTGGTACTAGTGGGTGTGTGGGTGGTACTGGTGGGTGTGTGGGTGGTACTAATGGGTGTGTGGGTAGTACTAGTGGGTGTGTGGGTGGTACTGGTGAGTGTGTGGGTGGTACTGGTGGGTGTGTTGGTGGTACTAGTGGGTGTGTGGGTAGTACTAGTGGGTGTGTGGGTGGTACTGGTGAGTGTGTGGGTGGTACTGGTGAGTGTGTGGGTGATACTGGTGAGTGTGAGTGGTACTGGTGATTGTATGGGTGGTACGAGAGGTTGTGTGAGTATAACTGGAGTATACCTGGAGAGGTTTCGGGGTCAACGCCCCCGCGACTCGGTCTGAAACCAGGCCTCGTGGGGGTCTTGGTCTAATGAACCAAGCTGTTACTGCTGGCCGCTCGCAAACTGACGTACGAACCACAGCCCGGCTGGTCAGGTACAGACTGTAGGTGCCAGTCCAGTGCCAGTGGTATTAGAGGGTGTGTGGGAGATGCTAGAGGGTGTGTGGGTGATGCTAGAGGGTGTGTGCGTGATACTAGAGGGTGTGTGGGTGATGCTAGAGGGTGTGGGTGACGCTAGAGGGTGTGTGGGTGACGCTAGAGGGTGTGTGGGTGATGCTAGAGTGTATGTGGGTGATGCTAGAGGGTGTGTGGGTGATGCGAGAGGGTATGTGGGTGATGTTGGAGGGTGTGTGGGTGATGCTAGAGGTTTGTGGGTGATGCTAGAAGCTGTGTAGGTGATGCTAGAAGGTGTGTGGGTGATGCTAGAGGGTGTGTGAGTGGTACTAGAGGGTGTGAGGGTGACGCTAGGTGCGTAAGTGATGCTAGAGGGTGTGTGGATGATGCTAGAGGGTGTGTGGGTGATACTAGAGGGTGTGTGGGTGACGCTAGAGGGTGTGTGGGTGATGCTAGAGGGTATGTGGGTGATGCTAGAGGGTGTGTGTGTGTGATACTAGAGGGTATGTGGGTGATGTTAGAGGGTGTGTGGGTGATGCCAAAGGGTGTGTGGATGATGCTAGAGGTTGTGTGGGTGACGCTAGAGGGTGCGTGGTGTACTTTAAAACGTGGGTGGTATTAGAGGGTCTCTGGGTGGTATAAGAGGCAGTATGGGTGTCACTACAGACAGTGTAACTGGTACTAGAGTGCGAGTGTAGAATTAGAGGTCATGCTATTGGCTCTATAGGGTACGTAGTCGTAATAGAGGATGTTTACCTAGCACTAGACACTTAATGAATGATAGAGTAAGTGTATGTGGTATTAGATAGTGCACGAGTATATAATAATCTAATGTCACCAACACACGCGGATTAGATGGTGTTTTGGTTTGACTAGAATGATCAAGGGTGGTACTAGATGGGTTTACTAGATGCTGATTTTATTGTCCAAGGAATGTTGAAGGGGAGATACTAGCTAGTGTTTGAGTGATAACACTGTGTGTGTGTGTGTGTGTGTGTGTGTGTGTGTGTGTGTGTGTGTGTGTGTGTGTGTGTGTGTGTGTGTGTGTGTGTGTGTGTGTGTGAGGGAGAGATATAACAAGAGTGGTTGGGTGGTTAAAGGGTGTGTGGAAGATTTATAGAGAGTGAATTTGGTAGTATCAGAGTGTGTTTGGGTGATACTAAAGGGTGAGTGGTTGGTACTACGGGCTCTGATGGTTATACTAGAGGGAGCGAAGGTAGTTACAGGAAGCCTGGGTGGCACTAAAGATTATACTAGAATGTCGTTATGTGATGCTAGAGAGTGTATAGGTCGTACTAGATGTCGTTTAGGTTGTACTAGAGAGTGTGTAGGGTGGTATTAGGTGGAATTAGAGGATGTATGTTGTGCTACAATATGTATGAGAGGTATCAAAGAGTATTTGTGTGGCACGAGAGGGAATGACAGGTACCAGTGAATGTGTTGGTGCCACTGTGTGTGCTGGTATTAACTGTCTGTATGTAATGGTACTGCAATGTGTGTTGATATTTCTAAGTGTGTGAGTGGTAGTAGAATGTGTGTATGTGTGTGTGTGTGTGTGTGTGTGTGTGTGTGTGTGTGTGTGTGTGTGTGTGTGTGTGTGTGTGTGTGTGTGTGTGTGCGTGGTACTATAATGTGAGAGGAGGGTGTATCGGTGGTGTTACTGCGTGTGGGTGGTACCAGAGGGTGTGTGGGTGGTACCAGAGGGTGTGTGGGTGGTACCAGAGGGTGTGTGGGTGGTACCAGAGGGTGTGTGGGTGGTACCAGAAGGTGTGTGGGTGGTACCAGAAGGTGTGTGGGTGGTACCAGAGGGTGTGTGGGTGGTACCAGAGAGTGTGTGGGTGGTTCCAGAGGGTGTGTGGGTGGTACCAGTGGGTGTGTGATATCACTGGGTGTTATGATCATATAGCATGCAATTACACTTTAAGTGTGTTGATAGCACTACAATGTGTTGATGGCACTATATTGTGTGGGTACCATTACAGTGTGTTGATGGTACTACAGTGTGTGGGTACCATTACAGTGTGTTGATGGTACTACAGTGTGTGGGTACCATTACAGTGTGTTGATGGTACTACAGTGTGTGGGTACCATTACAGTGTGTTGATGGTACTACAGTGTGTGGGTACCATTACAGTGTGTTGATGGTTCTACAGTGTGTGGGTACCATTACAGTGTGTTGATGGTACTACAGTGTGTGGGTACCATTACAGTGTGTTGATGGTACTACAGTGTGTGGGTACCATTACAGTGTGTTGATGGTACTACAGTGTGTGGGTACCATTACAGTGTGTTGATGGTACTACAGTGTGTGGGTACCATTACAGTGTGTGGGTACCATTACAGTGTGTTGATGGTACTACAGTGTGTGGGTGGCACTACAGTGTGAACAGATCATAACAATGGCAAAATCACCATCACAACTTAAAGCTCCTAAAACAACTTAAAGATCACCAGAACAACTTGAAAATCACCACAACATAAAGATCACCACAACAAGAAAAACATCACCAAAACAACAATATGATGACTGTAATAGCAACGACACAATCACTGCAACAGCAACGATACGATCACTGTAACAGCAACGACACGATCACTGTAACAGCAACGACACGATCACTATAATAACAATGACACGATCACTATAACAGCGATGGCACGATCACTGTAACAGCAACGAAACGATCACTATAACAGCAACGAAACGATCACTGTAACAGCAAAGACACTATCACTATAACAACAACGATACGATCACTATAACAGCAACGACACGATCACTGTAACAGCAAAGACACTATCACTATAACAACAACGATACGATCACTATAACAGCAACGACACGATCACTGTAAGAGCAACGACACGATCACTGTAACGGCAATAACTCACAAAAAATCCACTGCATGACACTCAAGAGATTCACATAAAAAATGCAATTGACAAGCCTAAAAAATTCTCACAATCTCACTCAGTAACACCCAAAAAATTTCACAATAACACCCAGGAAACACTCACCAAATTACACATTAAATTTCCATACCATAAGCAAAACAATCCGATAAAGAATCTTATAAGATGTAAACGGGAATACCTGCCATGATCACACCATAAAATAAGCCTCAAAATTTACGGAATATCGCTAAGAATCTTACAAGAGCATCCACAAGATTCCCAGAGTAACTTTTAAAAAAAATCTCTAATTATGCTAGCAAATTTAAAACAAAAACACTTCAAAAAACTCTCACTACATCACTCAGAAAGTTGACAGTGTAACCCTCAATGCGGTCTTTTTTTTTTTTTTTTTTTTTTGCTTTAATAATTACCCGGACACAAGGACGTTAAAAATGACTTCCTAATTAATGTTTTCAGGAGAAAATGGACAGAAATTAAGTTAACACTTCCATGCCAGAGCTGTACGTTAAGACAGTTAACTATTTGCCCCACTCTAGGAAATTAATGTTTATGTTACTAGAAAATGGGTTGAGTAACATCGTCATTAAAGTGACCTTGAGAATTTTTATTCATTTATATCTGTGAAGAGGTTCTGGGGAAATTTTTTTGATACTTCTAATTGCTGCTACCTAGTTATTAAAAAATACTGAATAATTTCGTAAAGCCCAACAATTAGAAATTTGACCCAGTTATTGTTGTGATACTCAGTGATGCCATCTAGGAAAGTGATCCCATTTTTCATAACCCCAGCCTCCCATGCCTCAATACATGCAACACAATAATGCAGAGTGGGGTATTAGTTTCTGTTGCAGTTATATTGAAGGATCGAAGCGAATCAGAAGGAGCAATCATAAGTTATAACATAAACTAATATCCCAATTTCTTGAATAAAAATGTCAAGTTTGGACACATACAGCCAAAAACTTATTAAAAAGTTCCGCCAAGACACACCGGCCTTGAAGCCACATTATCTCTGAAACCGCTCAGGTGTTGCCTGATCAAATTATCTGCGTTGAAGTATTGCGGTTAATCGGATAAGGCGCTCTCAAATTATCGCAAGGAAAACAGTATTTAAATTTTCCGAAATTCTTGCGTAAAGTGCTGATCCGTATCTACAGAGACGAAAATCAGTCAAAACTGATCTCTAAGACTGATGACTACATAAGGAATAAGGAAATAAATAAGCAAGTGAATAATTAAGTAAGGACAGATGATATGAAACCTAAAAATTAAGTAGTTTAACCTCAGATAACGCAATAATGTCAAAATCAATTAATAATAATAATAATAATAATAATATAAAAAATGGCACAGCAGGCAATAGAAGTGGTGCGTGGGGCTGTGCATGCCCACTCAGCTCAGGTTTTATTACCTGCCATCATCAGGGACACATACGGCATTGCCAACGAAGAGCTGTATGGTGTAGCCTTGAACGGGGCATATAGAATTTTTGTGAAATTTCGCAATGCAAGTGTATACGAAGACATAGTCGCCAGATTCCAAGATCTTTGTGAACCAGTGAACCCTGCTGTGACGGCAAGGCTACACGATGTGTCCCGCCATTATATGTGGGTGAAGATCAGGAATGTACCCTTTGAGGCTGATGAGGCAGACCTACGTGCCGTCTTCGAGAAGTTTGGGACTGTTCATATGGCGACATTGGGGAAGTGGAAGGAAGGATCATATGCTAGGATGCCTGAAGGACGTTTTTCCTTGAAAATGACATTGAGGCATCCCATTCCTTCCTATGTTTTCCTAGAAGACTTCAGTACTCAAGTAATGGTGACCTACGTGGGGCAAAGACGTACCTGACGCTTATGCGGTGCCTATGATCACATTGCTGCGCAGTGTGTTAAACGACAGGGTACACAAGCGGATGAGCAGCATAAGGAGGCATCAGAGGACCTTGCGACGTTGAATTTGGCACGGCCTGAGTCGATTTCCTTGAACAAGGCTTGGAGTGTGGAGGTGGAGGAGGCCGCCTTGAGGGAGGAAGAGTGTGTAACTCTTCCGAGAGAGTCATGCGCTGCCGGGCAGGCACCGGAGACCAGAGATGTGGTGTCGCTTGGTGAGGACAGGGCCGTGTAGGCTACCATTGATTCAGTCCTCCACGGCCTGTTAGGGACCCCAGGAGAGGTCACAGTTGAGGGGCTTGTGGGTGGCCTGGATACTGCTGGGGTTCCAGGTGGTGAGAGGGGGGTGGCATGTCAGAGACCCAGGTTGAGGCTGGGTTGCAAATTGGCACTGTGGTGGCGGAAGTGCACGAGGATGGCTTCCGGGTGGAGGCGGGGAGAAAGGCTCGAGTGTCACGGAAGAGAGCGGCAGTGCCCTCGAATGTGGACGATGTGCTCACTCCGGCACAGCGTTCGGGCAAAAAGGTTTGGGCTGATGTGGTTGAGCATGGACCTGGGGGGTCCAGAGGCAAGGGGCATGTGAAAGCAGATCACAGAATGGTGATTGAAGATCAAGGGCATATAAAGGGGAAGGGGGATAAAGGTGGTGTAGTACGTAAAGGAAAACCTCCATTGACAAATTCAAGAGTCTCTCTATAAATATTAATGGTCTGAGAAATTATAGGAAGTGTGTATGGTTTCATGAGCTGTTCATTAGGTATGGTGTAGATGTAATGTTTGTGCATGAGCACAACCACAAGCTGGATTGTATGTTGATGATTGAGGGGTATACTGCATATGTGGCACACTCAACGAGATTGAAAGGAGGAGTGGCTATTTTGGTGAGGGAGGCTAGCCCGTTTACTGTACATCATTGTGAGGAGGGGGGGAGGGGAGGGTTATAAGAGTGGATGGGACGAAGGGAAGGGATAAGATGTCTTTTGTGTGTGTTTACGGTCCGGCAGAGGGGGACAGTCGAGTGAAGAATGAGTTCGTCCGTGAAGTGTTGGTGTATCACTTAAGGTCACTTCCAGCATTAGCTGTGGTGGGAGGGGACTGGAATTGTGCCATATGCTTCAGGGATGTGGAACCTAGGGGAGCAGGATATTGTTCTGGCGTTTTGAGGGACCTGTTAACCGGGGTGGGGTTGGTGGATGTGGAGGGGGGGGCGGCGTGGGAGGTGGAGCACACCTTTGTGAGGCAGGGGTATGCTGCACTGCTGGACAGGATACACGTGACAAGGAAAGCAGCGGTGCGGAGTGTAAGGGTTTTGGATGTGTTTCTTTTTTATCATAGAGGTGTTTTGGTGGATTTGGGATGGGAGGGTCGGCCGAACAGGTATAAGAGTTATTGGAAATTGAATGTTCTGTTGCTTCAAGATGTTGAGGGAAGGGTCCTATTTGCACAGTGGTGGAAAGGCTTATGGGTGGGGATGGAAGTCAATGGGGATGTGTTGAGATGGTGGGATGTGACGGCGAAGATGAGGATTCGAGAGTTCTATGTACGACATGGAAGGCACGAGAATTAGTTGGCTTATGGGCTTATTGGGTATCTTGAGGGGCAGTTAAGGGAGTATTATGAGAGAGGAAGGGGGGGGATGGGAGCCCCAGTGGCTGACATAGAGGGAGTGAAGGAATGCCTAATAGAAGTGCAAAACGAGAGGTTTGATGCGGCAAGGGTTTTAGGGGGGTTGGAGGAGGTCATGTGGGGTGATAAACCATCGGCGTGTGTCCTGCGAGGGGAGGGGCACCAGCGTGTTGCAATGGAAATGGTGGGTTTGAGGGTTCTTGAGGACATCGAGGGGTATAGGGAGGGACAAGATTTGGTGACAACAGAGGGGATGGGAGGGTATGTTGATGCTTGGCTTAGTGCATATATGAGGAGTGTGGGTGTGAGAGAGGGGGGGATGGGTGCAGTGTGTGCTGGACAGGGATGACAGGGAACAGTTACAGGGGCCTATTGTGGAGGAAGAGGTGTGGACGGCTTTAATGAGTATGAACAGGGGTAAGGCGCCGGGAATAGATGGGCTGCCTGCGGAGTTTTACATACAGCATTGGGGAATATTAAAAGACTTTTTGGCGCAATTATTTAATATCATAAAAGAGAGGGGTGCGTTGGGACCGTTGCAGGCGACAGTGCTAGTAGCTTTGGTGCCAAAGGGTGAAAGTCAGTGCACGGTGAGAGATTACCAGATGATATCACTCATGTGCACTTCAAGCTTTTTGCAAAAATTTTGGGAAATCGTACAAAGTCATTGGAAAGGCAATAGTGAGGGGTCAATATGGGATTCTGGGGAGATCAATGTATGAGGGACAGGTTATTAGAAGGTTTATTGAGGGTTCGTGAGAGGGGGAACGAGGGGTATTGGTGTTGGATTGGAGAACGGCGTATGACAGTGTCGAGAGGGAGGCTCTGTGGAGAATCATGGAGAGGCAGGGGTTCGGGGAGGACATTGTAAATTGGGCACGTACTTTATATCAGGGAGCCGGGATGTGTGTACAGATTAATGGGCGGGTGGGTTGCATGTAAAAATGGGCAGGGAATTGAGGCCGGGATGCCCGTTGTCACCAATATTACTTGCATGTTTTCAGAATCCGTTTTATAGGGCAGTGGAAAGGTGCATACAGAACGGGGTAAGGGAGGACATACGAGGTGGGAGTCCCGGTATTATAGGTTATGTTGATGACACAACTGTCCTAGTGAGTGGGAGGGAGGGATTGGAGGGTCTGGAGAGAGTTATAGATGTTTTTGGGATTGCAACAGGTATGGCAGAGAATGTGCATAAATCAAAGCTCATGAGATTGGGTGAATGGGATGGGCGGGAGGGCGGGGGTGAGGGGGTGAGGTGGTGTGTCGTGGACCGGGTGAAAATTTGTGGAGTTGTGTATATGGGTAATGCTCAGATGGCGAGGGAGGTTAATTCAAAGGGTGTGGTAGATAGAGTATTGGGAAGATTGACAGGATTGCAGCCGACACATCTTACGCTACACCAGAGGGTCATTGTGCTTTTGTACAGCAAAATATGGCATATGGCAGCTTTGTACCCTTTGGTGTATAGGAATGTCCGGAGATTGATGAGCAGAGTTTTCCGTTTTATCTGGGGTTCGGGATGCGATTGGTTGAAAAGGGAGGTGGTAACACTTCCGGTGGCCTTGGGAGGGCTGGGGTTAATTCACTTGGAAAGAAGGTTGAAGTGTGTATATGTGAAACATGGGTTTCTAAGGGTTCGGGGGGAGGGGAGTGGAGGGTTGGAGATGCTGCAAGGAGATATTCGGAGATGGTGGAAGGGACAGGATTTGAGAGATGGTGAGGAGTTGTTGCGTCTATTGATGATGGTCAGAGATCCGAGAAACATGCGGGTAGGGTCCATGGAGAGGATGTTATGGCCTAGGGTGGCAGTGGCAACGGAAGGAGTGTACCCGATGTACGCATGGGAAGACATTTGGGGTCGATTAAAAGGGTTACGCATCCGGCCGCGCGTGAGGGAGGTAATGTATAGGTTTCTTCACGGAATATTGCCGTCTGGGGTTGTATAACGAAATAGGCGAATAAGGGAGGGTGGGGAGTGTCAGGTTTGTGGGGTAGATGAATCAGCTTTTCAGGTAGTTTATTTTTGCGAAAGCCTAGGGGTTGTGCGGGAATGGTTAGGGAAAGTAATCCGGTATGTGAGGGGAAAGGGTTGTCGGTTTTGAGAGCGCTCAGTTTAGATTTAGGTGGGGTAGGGGTAAAGGTTCAAAGGGCAGTGGCTTACTTAGTGGTTGATTTCGTGTTTATATCATGGGCAATGAGAGACAAAGGGGAGGAGGAACGTAGGATGGCCACAGCAGCATCCTTTTATAGAACAAAGTGTCGCAACAGGGGAAATATATGGTAGGAGGTGGGAGAGGGATTTCTCGGAGGGCTATAGGGATTTTCTTTTGAGCGATTTATGGACTTTATAAGCGGTCAGGGGCATGAACGGGCTGGCCTTCCCCGGGGGGGGGGTAGGTTGTGTGTGTTGCAGAGGTCGATTGTGTGTGTGGAATTGTGTGAGGAAAGGATGTTGAGGTGAGTTTTGAGTGTGACACATTAAGAGGTGTGATAGGTTTTCTCCAATAGGATTAACGCCAATTGTTTGATAATCTACTATTTTATTATACAAATTGTGTGTGGTAATACTGATTAACGGTAATGACATTGTAATTTGGAGTTTTACTCTAATAATTGCATGTATTTGCTCCAACTTGCTTTCTAGGTGCCTTGCACTGCGTAGTGTTGACGCTGTGATCATGCACGGTGTCCAGAGATATGATGTGATATGTTTGTATTGTCTGTGCATTATTGTTCGTCACTGGTGATCTGCAATTTTCAGTTTTGTTTTGAGAGTAAAGAGTTTAATGTACGTCAGATGGTGTAAATAAAGTTGGGCAACAGTGATGTTATAGGTTTTTGTGGTTAGGTGTGCGCTAGGCACAGTCCTTATGTGTTACTTATGTCATGGTTATATTTTAGATTGTATTGTACTGTTGTCAATAGCACTAAGTTATGTCCATATAAGCTGTATAGAGCTTGAATGTCATAGTTGAAGCTGTGTTATTGTTTTTTAAAGTTTGGAATTGCATGTTTAAATGTGTAGAAGCTTACATGTGTTGGGTTTTTGAGACTAAGTTTATACCTATGGCTTTGTAGTAATTTTGTATGTCTTTGTGACTTTTCTATATCACCATTGTTGTGTAATACATATTGTTATGTAACTGAAGCATTAGGACAATTACATAAATTAATGTTTTGATCATTGCTGTGTGACATTAGATTAGGTAACATCCATTGTTTGTAGTATGTAAGGTTGTAAATAGTGGGGTGGTTGGATAACCAGGGGGAAGGGGTTAATATGTCTGTGTAATATGTTCAGTGCAATGAATTGCATGGTCTGTAGTCGATTACACCATCAATGTGGGAAGAAAATAGATGTCTCTGAGGGTACAGATTAAGTACTATTTCGAAGGATGTGTATATAAAAGTGTTGTTCATATTGTGTACTTCTGTTGGGTAGCTCCAACAGGTATGGGTTAAGTGATAGGATGAGGGAACAGAGTGGGGGGATTGTACCCACACGGAGTTGAAAGTGTGGTGTGTAATGTTAGCTGTAGGTAGGATTGTGTTAATTTTATAGCCCTACATGAGTTTGAGATATTATATTTTTGTAATGTCATGTTTTAAATAAAATATAAAAAAAAATCATAGTAATATCTTTACTACAAGTACATGTACAAGGTATACAGACCACAGCTGACACCAATGACATTTTACTATATAGAAACCCGCAGAGACGACTCGGTAAAACATCTAGAAGTCGTAACATCATATATCATACTGCAGTGAGCGGGTTAGCAGTCAGTGACATCATCTTTGTGCAGGCTGCTCACTGACAGCCTGCACCTGACGGCAGGTGCTGACACAGCACCTGCCGTCAGGGTCTTACTGCGGTTTGACGAATGTCATTTTCTCGGCAGCTGGAGTTACAGCAGAGGTTAGTCTAAGCGTCTTAAGACTGGTTGTCTACATATAACTGCTCTGAAGGTCAGGAGGTGAAGTGAAACAAATCTCGATGGGAATCATAACGGGTACGATTCTGCAGGGCATCACGAGCGGCGAATATGAAAAGCTTTCTGTACAAGGGGCTCAAACGCTCGTAACTGATGCCGGGCTCGTAACTGATGCCGGGTTCTGAGCGCAGACCTGTGGTCCACACACAGCTGGGCTCAAGACCACACAGGACAAATGGAAAACTACACACATCTACACTGCACATGAGGTACAACATGGCTTACTAGCAAATGACGCTTTTCTGTGCAAAAATCGTCACTAAGCCATACACGAACATGTGAGAACACTGACTGAAAGGAATTAATTAACACATAACATATATCTTCTCTCAATCTTCTCGACAACACAACATATTACTCACAATGAAACTAAAACTGTCGATATGACATCATGTGGTGATGTCAGACTTGACGTCGTGAGGTGACATCGCAAGGTGACGTTAGCAGCATGGTGACAGCAGACATCGCGAGGTGACGTCAGCAGACATCTCGAAGTGACGTCGTGAGGGTTTTCATGGGGTAACATCGCGAGGTGATGTCAGGCAGACATCATGACGTCGTGAAGTCGGGCAGCATCGTGGGTGACGTTGTGAATCCGGCAGCAGGTAACAGCATGGTTTGGGATCTGGCTTAACCCACGTGGCTTGTAGGTCCACTTGGCTTAGTGATCCACGTAGCTTGGTGATTCATGTGGCTTCGATTGACCTCGAGCACTCTGATACACAGCTCTAGCCAAGAATTCACACGGAAAACAGAAGAAGACACAGCAGAGAGGGAGTTGGCAGTGGTGAGTGGTGTATGGTGACGTAGAGTAGGGCGAGCGTGGGTGAGGCAAGGATCGGCCACTTCCTCCTCTCCTACCCACAAACACCAGGAGAAACACTCACACTGGGCACAAAAATCACCACAAACTCACCTCTGACTTGCTGAAATAGCTGTGCTGAGCTGAACAACAACAGCAGCAACATACAAGTGACGCTGAACACGTGACCTGAGAAACAGCGTGGGACGCTGTAGCGTGGGGTCCCAGGGACGCCACTTAATTTCTTGAAGAAATTCGACAAAACATGGCTAGATCCTGCGTGTACCTGTGTCTGGATGCTGAAACGTGCAGCCACGACATCAGGATAACTCGTTGAGAGAAGGATGCTTCTTGTGTGAGGTGATAAAGTGAAGACGACTTCATTCCTCTTCCTTCCTTCCTCTGGGCAAATGCACCTGCTGTGAGGCACCACTGTCACCAATGTTTTTTAAAATGGTTATCGTGTCGTTGTTGCAGAGCGGGCTTAAATGATAAGGTCTCGGGGGCTTCTTACTTTATTTGCGATATCTGGGTACACAGGCAGTGTGTTTGTGCCCATTTCCCCAAGGTGCCATGCCAGCGAGGGAGAGAGGAGTAGGCCTGTTGAGTGAGAGAGGCAGGGTGATGCCATTTCAAGTGGCATGCCTACTGAGAGGCCTACAGGTGGCAGTACAAGCATGTCGGGTAATATGAACTCAGCTGGCAGACAGCATAGACTCTATGCAGAGAGTACAGGCTGTCTACAGAACTGAATTTTCATTTTTTTTCTGATTATTTTTACTATTTATATTTTTGTGTTTTTTCCTCTATATTAAAATTTCAAATAGAAACCATTAGAGAGTGGGATTATCTAGACAGACAGATCAATGTGAAGGTTTACTCAACTTTGCAAGATCTTAAGCAAGTCTTACCAAGGCTGGCTCCTACTTAAGAAAATTAATGAATAGAAAAAGAATAATAACATACAAATATAAACACCTTATTGTTATAATTGAAAATATAAAACATTTAAATATGAACTTTTATCCTACGTGAAAGAGAAATGAAAAACGAAATATAAAAGTGATATTTGAATTCAACGCTAATATGTACAGTTAGACTGGGGTATCTGGCTGATGTTCACACTGTGCCTTGCAGAAATTGTAGCCATTGCTGAGGATGTGGGGGGGGGGGGGGGGGTCGCAGCTGTTGAGTGACAACCCAATGACTAGTTCGTCACAGTGTCTCTAGCCTTGAATAATCCGTCAAGATGATAAGAACGCTGGTCCTTCACCACTGCAATGAGGGGTAGTTTCCTGGGGTTGGCTACACTCAGGTATGTAGATAAAAAGGTGACATCCCAGAACTCATGTGAGGTTTGTCTCCTTCAACACTGTTTCTTTGGTTGCCAGATGACCCAAGCTGACATTCCAAGAGTTGTGCTGAGAGCTGTGAGTCAAGTGATTATCCATTTGGTTGGAGCCCCACACGTCACCTTTCCGGGTGGAGAAGGTGGGGGATAGCGGGAGCTAGACACTGACCCTACCTTAACAAGCAGAATGGCAATCAAACTATCGTCACCATATACTCGCTAGCTACTCCTATCTGTTGAACTTTTCCCTCACACTCCCCCATACCAAGATTTATAGTCAAGGAGTATAAGAAGAATAGGCGAGGAAAAAGTTCTAAATCGGGAAAGTCGCATAAGGTACCAAAATCTTCTGACTGTCACGACTTAACCAGTCAGAGAAATAATTGGATGAACCATTGATATACACAATATGAAACTTAAAAGCATGGAGTAGCAATGTCCACCTCAAGAGGCGACTGTTGGTTTCTAGGTATATCAAAGGTTTGTGATCCGTCTCTAAAATGAATTCTTTTCCCAGTAAATAAAATTTAAGTTTGGAGATACCCCACACATGGCCAAACATTCCTTTTCTATGGTGGAGTATCTCATTTCTGCAGGAAGAAGTTTCCGGCTTAGGAAGCATTCAGGAAAGGGTGTACCATCATGATACTGTAGTAACGCTGCACCTAGGCCGGTATTGGAGGCATCAGTTCTTAAAGAAAATGGCTTATTAATATCTGGAATCTTAAGTATAGGGTCTTTAGAGATGTTCTTAATCTCATTAAACTTTTCTCGAGCTACGTCGGAAAGTTCAAGAGGTTCCTTCACAGACTTTTTAAGGTAGTCGGATAAGATACCTGCAAGATCGGTGATGTTGGGGATAAACCATGAACAAAAATTTACAGAACCAAGAAAGCTACGCATAAGCTTCTTTGTTTTGGGGAATTTAAACTCCAATAAAGCTTTGATCTTACTGGGGAAAGGTTGCAAAGAGTTATTAGAAAAAATCAATCCAAGGTATCTAATTTTGTTATACCCAAGGAAGCATTTCTTCGGCTTGGCAGTGAGGCCATGTGAGCGTAACCTACGTAAAACTGATGTTAATGTTTGGATATGCTTGCCCCACGTGGATGTCATTAGGTAAATGTTATTAAAATAAACTGAAACATTTGGCATATTACCCAAGACCTTTCTCATCAGTCTCACGTAGGTAGCACAGGCAGTTACCAAACCGAAGGGCATAGTTCTATATTGCATCAGTCCTTGGTGTGTAGGAAAAGCGGTGTACTGCTTAGAAGAAGGATCTAACATTACTTGATGATATGCTTGCACAATATCAATCTCTGAAGAGAAAGAAGAGTCATAAAATTTGTGTAGATCGCTATCTATTAAGGGCATAGGCTCAGCATCCCACCGAGTTATAGAATTAAGTCCTCTGAAGTCAATAGCAAGTCTATATAAATTGTCTTCCTTCTTAACCATGACTACTGGTGAGCAATATGCAGATACTGAAGGTTCAATGATCTTTAGTTTTAATAATCTGTTTACCTCTAGGTCAAATACATCCCTAAGGTGAACTGGAACTGGGTATAATTTCCGTTTGATAGGGTTATCCATGACTAAGTCAATCTTATGGACTAACGTGGAGGTGACGCCTGGAATATCCGTAAAAACATCTGAGAAGTTACTCACACATTTAAGTAGCTCATGTTTCATATGGTCATCCAAAGACTCATTGATATTAATGTTTGTCGAACCAGAGTGTTCAAGAGTCACCAAGTCATGTAGTTCTCTGTCATAGTCTACGTTAGAGGTGTCAATTACGCACAACTTACACTCCTCAGTTGTCTTATCAAGTTTGTGTGGAAAAACTAAATCAAAGTCATTCAGGCAGTTAACCGAATTTCTTCGGTAATATTTCTTAAGAATGTTGATATGATAAAGCTTAGGTTTCCCCTTGACTTCTATGAGGTAATCAACCTTCCCACAAATTTTCAATACCTTGTACGGACCTTTCCATGCTAATAATTTGACTTTATTGGTAAAAGTACCAGAACTTCATCCTCTACTTTAAAACTTCTCCTCTGACTTTTGGTATCAAAATGGGTTTTGTACTGGTCCATTGGTAAGCTTAAGTTTTTCGAAACTATGTCAGAGGTCTCCTCAAGTTTGGATCTAAGGTCAAGGAGAAACTGATAGAAGACTGAACCTCAGCATTCACCTCCTCATTAGTCCACAACTCATGAAGGATGCACAATGGACCTCTGGCCTGTCTACCATAGAGAAGTTCAAAAGGTGAAAACCCCAAAGAGTCACTGGGAACTTCCCTCATGACAAACAAAGCGCAGGGTAGGTAACGATGCCACTCCTTAGGCTTAAGGAAGCAAAGTTTCCTTAAAATGGACTTGAAAATTGAATGTTGGCGCTCAATCCTCCCATTACAGCTGGGATGATATGGGGTTGTGAATAGAGGTTTCACACCCAGAAGTTGGTAGAGATGTTGCATTAATTCAGATGAGAATTGTGTCCCACGGTCCGACAAAATCTCTCTAGGGATGCCAACTCTGGAGAAGATGGACAAAAGGGCTTCAGCCACCTCTGTAATAGTTATGGACTTTAAGGGTACGGCTTCAGGGAAACTTGAAGCATAATCAACTAATATTAAAATATATCTATGTCCCCCAGATGAAAGTGGTGATAAAGGACCAACGATGTCAATAGCTACTCTTTCAAACTGTACCGTAAAGACTGGCATTTTGACCATATGTACTCGCCGGGTACCTCGGGAGGATGACAGTTGGCAAACGTTACATGATCTACAATATGTAGTGATATCTGAGTACATTTTGGGACAAAAATAGGTTTCCCTAATTTTATTCAAGGTTTTACGATGTGAGAAATGTCCGGCCACTGGCAGGTCATGAACCATTTTAAGAACAGTCTCCCTGCATTGACTAGCAACAACTAGGATGGAATAGTCTATCTCGTCTGAATTTAATTTGAATACCGATTTATACAAGATACCTCTTATATATTCAAATTTATATGAAAAGTTTTTCCTTTGGATAGCTTGATTTTTGCTAGCTGCATTATGGCAATTCTGAAGAGAAGGGCAATAACGTTGTAAATTGACAGAGGAGTCCTTAGATATATCTAAAGGCTTAGAGTCATGGAAAATCAAAGGATGGACAGTAGGAGAAGCCTGGGCTTTGGTCTGAGCCCTAGTCAAGACATTTTTAGGTTCGGAGGCGATATCCTCTGTGTGGGAAAAGTTCAACAGATAGGAGTAGCGAGCGAGTATATGGTGACGATAGTTTGATTGCCCATCTGCTTGTTAAGGTAGGGTCAGTGTCTAGCTCCCGCTATCTCCCCTTTTTCTCCACCCAGAAAGGTGACGTGTGGGGCTCCAACCAAATGGTAATCACTTGACTCACAGCTCCCAACACAACTCTTGGAATGTTAGCTCGGGTCATCTGGCAACCAAAGAAACAGTGTTGAAGGAGACGAATTTCTATAAGTTCTGGGGCACCACCATTTTATCTACATACCTGATAAGTGTAGCCAACCCCAGGCAACTACCCCCTCATCTTTGCAGTGGTGAATGACCTGCGTTCCTATCATCTTGACGGATTATTCAAGGCTAGAGACTCTGTGACGAATTAGTCGTTGGGTTGTTACTCAACAGCTGTGACCCCCCCCCCACATCATCAGCAACACCTACAATTTCTACAATACGCGGTGTCAACAACATCAACCCGACACCCCACTCTAATTGTACATATTAGCGTTGAAGTCAGATATTTTAATATTTAATTTTTCATTTCTCTTTCAAGTAGGATAAAAATTCATATTTAATTGTTTTATATTTTCATTTCTAAATAATAAAGTGTTTATATTTGACTGTTATCATTCTTTTTCTATTCAATAATTTTCCTGAGGAGGAGCCAGCCTTGGTAATACTTACTGAAGTTGTTACAGGGCTGAGTAAGCCTTCACATCCTCACTTCATCTAACAAGTGAACTGGTGATCCTACTACCTCGCTTTCGAGAGTAGTATCACTGGTTTCTAACCCCACATGAATATCACCAGACATTGTCTCATCTGAACTGTCGCGAGGCTTTTCTGACTCTACAGGAAGAGGAGCTGAAAAACTTATGTTCATCTTTGGTGATGATAGGTCAACCTGAGAAGGATGAATGGCACCTTTTACATTACCTATTAGTACGGAGGAAGAGGTGATGGGAGCTAGTACCGCTTCAGACCAACCTGTGAACCATTTAGACCTAATGTAACAATGGATGGTAGGAAAAGTGTCCGTACGGCCCAAGTAGTCTGAAAGGATAGCAGAGGAATGAGTTTCTTTAAGGTTAGGGAACAGCTTATCAGAAATGACTGTACATGTGCATCGAGTGTCTCGTAAAATGGTAGATACATTAAGTCCATTAACTGTTCCTGAACAGAAGGGTACTTGGTCATTACAGTCTTTAAAACACCTACCAACTTTTTGCACTTTCTTAGAAGGACAACTGGGACGTTTATGTCCCTTAACACCACATAAATGACAAACCGGAATAAAAAACATCATTTTACTTTCCACTAGAGGCTTTGATTTCTTAAGATCTGGTGAACCCTTGCCCTTAGGGTTCGATCCCATTAGGTCTTTATAGGAATTGTGAGCCTCAGCATACAAGTCAGCGGCCTCAGCAACTTCATCAGCTTTAATCAGGTTACGTTCTCTAATGAATGTTCGTATCTGGTGGGGAAGAGCTGTCAGGAACTGGTCAGCAACCATGAAGTCTCTAAGAGATTCATAACTGTGATCAATTCCTGAACTCTCTATCCAAAAGTCGAACAAACAAAAGAGTCACCTGCAACTGTTGAAAGTTTTGGCCAGGCTGTAAGGTGAATACCTGAAATCTTTATAAGAATTTGTGGTCTTTTGGTATGCTTTAAGGATTGCCTTCTTCAGTATGTTATAATTACATATATCCTGCGACAAAGTTGCATAGATATTCAAAGCTGTACCGGAAAATAACATACCTAACCTGGTAGCCCAGGTGTCAGCTGGCCATTCACAGAGGGTAGCGGTATTTTCAAACCTGATAATGTATGAAGTTACGTGTTCACCCTCTGTGAAGGGAGGTAAATCAGGTGTTGCACTATGTGCACTAGCTGCATGATGTTCAATTACTCCTTCCTCTAACTGTTATCGTGAAAAAGTTAACTTTTTATTGTCTAATTCAAGGCGTGCTATCTCCACCTCACGATCTTTTTCCCTAGCTTTTTCCTCAAGTTCTCTATCTTTTGGCTCTTTCCTCAAGTTTCCTCAAGCTCTCTCCTCACGATCAAGTCTATCATGCTCCTTTTTCTCCTCTCTTTCTCTTACTGTCTTTCTTGATTTTCTCTTTCAATTCGATCTCTCACCTTTTTCTCCTGACTCTCGATTCCCTCTCTTTCCTTTACCTCCTCTCTCTCGATTCTATCTCTCTCCTTTTTCTCCTCCCTTTCTCTTTGTCTTGATTTTCTCTTTCAATTCGATCTCTCTCTTTTTTCTCCTCACTCTCGATTCTCTCTCTCTCCTTTTCCTCCTCTCTCACGATCCACTTTCTCTCCTTTTTCTCCTCTCTTTCTCTTTCTGTCTTTCTTGGTTCTCTCTCTATTCTATCTCTCTCCTTTTTCTCTTTCTCTTTCCAACTGTCTCTCTTCTCTCTCAATTCTTTTTCAATTCTTTCCTGGATCTTAGCGCTAATGAAAGCTTCTAAATTTTCCCCGTTATTCCTAACTTACTCCCAGCATTCATCCAAAACTGGTATTCCTCCATATTTGCAAGAATAACTTAAACTACCAGGGGAAAATGAAACGGGTATCAAAGAAAATGGAGGGTTCAATCCCTACTCAGCTCAAATTGTAAATCGAAAGGTTTGATCCCTGCTTTGATTAAACAGTATGTATGAATAAAAGTGGAGGGTTCTGTGCCGGCTCCAACCAAACAGTAAGTTGAATGGGATCCCTTGACCATCCAATCTTCTCACCAACAAATCAAGAGTGTCCTACACCAGCTCTCTTGATATAAATAGAGCTCAATGAAACAACTTGCCACTGGAAGGTTTCGGGTCCCTAGAGTCTACTTCTTCAAATCGTTTCAAGCTCAAAAATAAAGGTGGCAGAATTAAATAGTATATCCTGCCTGACTTGACTTACAATAAATTGACACTATAACAATCGTCAAATCTTTTAAATACCTGTACTGTAGTCTTACCATAGAGAATGATTACTCATGGCTGGTGGTAACCGTCTGTGGTAAGCGGCGTTGAAGTTCCAATGGTAAATTCGAGATAGAGTTGAATCTTGATTCGGTCGAGCGATCCTGGCAAGGTCGCCACTTGTGAAGGCTTACTCAACTTTGTAAGATCTTAAGCAGGTCTTACCAAGGCTGGCTACTCCTTAAGAAAATTAATGAATAGAAAATGAATAATAACATACAAATATAAACACCTTATTGTTATAATTGAAAATATAAAACATTTAAATATGAGCTTTTATCCTACGTGAAAAAAATGAAATATAAAAATATTTAAATTCAATGCTAATATGTACAGTTAGACTGTGGTGTCTGGTTGATGTTGACACTACGCCTTGTAGAAATTGTAGCCGTTGCTGAGGATGTGGGGAGGTCCAGCTGTTGAGTGACAACCCAACGACTAGTTCGTCACAGTGTCTCTAGCCTTGAATAATCCGTCAAGATGATAAGAACGCTGGTCCTTCACCACTGCAATGAGGGGTAGTTTCCTGGGGTTGGCTACACTCAGGTATGTAGATAAAAAGGTGACATCCCAGAACTCATGTGAGGTTTGTCTCCTTCAACACTGTTTCTGTAGTTGCCAGATGACCCAAGCTGATATTCCAAGAGTTGTGCTGAAAGCTGTGAGTCAAGTGATTATCCATTTGGTTAGAGCCCCACACTTCACCTTTCCGGGTGGAAAAAATGGGGGGGGGGGGGAAAGCCGGAGCTAGACACTGACCCTACCTTAACAAGCAGACTGGCAATCAAACTATCGTCACCATATACTCGCTCGCTCCTCCTATCTGTTGAACTTTTCCCTCACAATCAATGAGAAGCCACAAATGACGGCCTCAGAGAATTTTTTCCTTCTACTTTTTGCTGTCTTAAATTATTGCATAGCTCCTGACGATGCACGAGAGTGCGAGACGTCTATAGCTAGAGATTTCCATATAATAGCCTGCTTGTGACTGTTTTGCATATATATATATATATATATATATATATATATATATATATATATATATATATATATATATATATATATATATATTATCATGTGACTACTCACATGATAATGTGAGTAGTCACGAAAGCGCTTGGAATTTCACTATTTTTTCAGAGTGGTTGTTTTGCATATTCCGAAATCACCTGTTTACTGTGATCTTATTGCATATATATATATATATGTCGTACCGAATAGGCAGAACTTGCGATCTTGGCTTAAATAGCAACGCTCATCTTGCCATATAGGACAAGCGAAAATTTGTGTATTCAATTATTTCGCCAAAATCATTCTGAACCTAACGAAAAAAACATATTTCACTGTGTTTGTTTAGTATTAAATTATTGTAAACAAATCTAAAATATATTTAGTTGGGTTAGGCTAAAATAAATTGTTCTTGTTATAATAAGGTTAGGTAAGTTTTCTAAGTGTCTTTTGGTGCTAAATTAATTTTTTTTACATTAACATTAATGAAAAATATATATCTTTGAACGTATGAGAGAAAATTTTAGAAAGGACTTAATTTTAAATGAGTTCTTGCTAATTGACCAGTTTTACATATTCGGCACGACATATATATATATATATATATATATATATATATATATATATATGTCGTGCCGGATAGGCAGAACTTGCCATCTTGGCTTAAATAGCAACGCTCATCTTGCCATATAGGACAAGCGAAAATTTGTGTATGCAATAATTTCGCCAAAATCATTCTGAACTTAACGAAAAAAAAATTTCACTGTGTTTGTTTAGTATTAAATTACTGTAAACAAATCTAAAATATATTTAGTTGGGTTAGGTTAGGCTAAAAAAATTGTTCTTGTTATAATAAGGTTAGGTAGGTTTTCTAAGATTCTTTTAGTGCAAAATTAAAATTTTTTACATTAACATTAATGGAAAAAATATATCTCTGAACATATAAGAGAAAATTTCAGAAAAGACTTAATTCTAAATGAGTTCTTGCTAATTGACCAGTTTTACATATTCGGCACGACATATATATATATATATATATATATATATATATATATATATATATATATATATATATATATATATATATATATATATATATATATATATATGGGATTAAATCTGGAGTATCTGAGAGAGTTAGAGCAAAGGAAGGGGTAGCAGTAATGTTAAATGATCAGTTATGGAAGGAGAAAAGAGAATATGAATGTGTAAATTCAAGAATTATGTGGATTAAAGTAAAGGTTGGATGCGAGAAGTGGGTCATAATAAGCGTGTATGCACCTGGAGAAGAGAGGAATGCAGAGGAGAGAGAGAGATTTTGGGAGATGTTAAGTGAATGTATAGGAGCCTTTGAACCAAGTGAGAGAGTAATTGTGGTAGGGGACCTGAATGCTAAAGTAGGAGAAACTTTTAGAGAGGGTGTGGTAGGTAAGTTTGGGGTGCCAGGTGTAAATGATAATGGGAGCCCTTTGATTGAACTTTGTATAGAAAGGGGTTTAGTTATAGGTAATACATATTTTAAGAAAAAGAGGATAAGTATACATGATATGATGTAGGGCGAAATGACAGTAGTTTGTTGGATTATCTATTGGTAGATAAAAGACTGTTGAGTAGACTTCAGGATGTACATGTTTATAGAGGGGCCACAGATATATCAGATCACTTTCTAGTTGTAGCTACACTGAGAGTAAAAGGTAGATGGGATACAAGGAGAATAGAAGCATCAGGGAAGAGAGAGGTGAAGGTTTATAAACTAAAAGAGGAGGCAGTTAGGGTAAGATATAAACAGCTATTGGAGGATAGATGGACTAATGAGAGCATAGGCAATGGGGTCGAAGAGGTATGGGGTAGGTTTAAAAATGTAGTGTTAGAGTGTTCAGCAGAAGTTTGTGGTTACAGGAAAGTGGGTGTAGGAGGGAAGAGGAGCGATTGGTGGAATGATGATGTAAAGAGAGTAGTAAGGGAGAAAAAGTTAGCATATGAGAAGTTTTTACAAAGTAGAAGTGATGCAAGGAGGGAAGAGTATATGGAGAAAAAGAGAGAGGTTAAGAGAGTGGTGAAGCAATGTAAAAAGAGAGCAAATGAGAGAGTGGGTGAGATGTTATCAACAAATTTTGTTGAAAATAAGAAAAAGTTTTGGAGTGAGATTAACAAGTTAAGAAAGCCTAGAGAACAAATGGATTTGTCAGTTAAAAATAGGAGAGGAGAGTTATTAAATGGAGAGTTAGAGGTATTGGGAAGATGGAGGGAATATTTTGAGGAATTGTTAAATGTTGATGAAGATAGGGAAGCTGTGATTTCGTGTATAGGGCAAGGAGGAATAACATCTTGTAGGAGTGAGGAAGAGCCAGTTGTGAGTGTGGGGGAAGTTCGTGAGGCAGTAGGTAAAATGAAAGGGGGTAAGGCAGCTGGGATTGATGGGATAAAGATAGAAATGTTAAAAGCAGGTGGGGATATAGTTTTGGAGTGGTTGGTGCAATTATTTAATAAATGTATGGAAGAGGGTAAGGTACCTAGGGATTGGCAGAGAGCACGCATAGTTCCTTTGTATAAAGGCAAAGGGGATAAAAGAGAGTGCAAAAATTATAGGGGGATAAGTCTGTTGAGTATACCTGGTAAAGTGTATGGTAGAGTTATTATTGAAAGAATTAAGAGTAAGACGGAAAATAGGATAGCAGATGAACAAGGAGGCTTTAGGAAAGGTAGGGGGTGTTTGGACCAGGTGTTTACAATGAAACATATAAGTGAACAGTATTTAGATAAGGCTAAAGAGGTCTTTGTGGCATTTATGGATTTGGAAAAGGCGTATGACAGGGTGGATAGGGGGGCAATGTGGCAGATGTTGAAAGTGTATGGTGTAGGAGGTAGGTTACTGAAAGCAGTGAAGAGTTTTTACGAGGATAGTGAAGCTCAAGTTAGAGTATGTAGGAAAGAGGGAAATTTTTTCCCAGTAAAAGTAGGCCTTAGACAAGGATGTGTGATGTCACCGTGGTTGTTTAATATATTTATAGATGGGGATGTAAGAGAAGTAAATGCGAGGGTCTTGGCAAGAGGCGTGGAGTTAAAAGATAAAGAATCACACACAAAGTGGGAGTTGTCACAGCTGCTCTTTGCTGATGACACTGTGCTCTTGGGAGATTCTGAAGAGAAGTTGCAGAGATTGGTGGATGAATTTGGTAGGGTGTGCAAAAGAAGAAAATTAAAGGTGAATACAGAAAAGAGTAAGGTTATGAGGATAACAAAAAGATTAGGTGATGAAAGATTGAATATCAGATTGGAGGGAGAGAGTATGGAGGAGGTGAACGTATTCAGATATTTGGGAGTGGACGTGTCAGCAGATGGGTCTATGAAAGATGAGGTGAATCATAGAATTGATGAGGGAAAAAGAGTGTGTGGTGCACTTAGGAGTCTGTGGAGACAAAGAACTTTGTCCTTGGAGGCAAAGAGGGGAATGTATGAGAGTATAGTTTTACCAACGCTCTTATATGCGTGTGAAGCATGGGTGATGAATGTTGCAGCGAGGAGAAGGCTGGAGGCAGTGGAGATGTCATGTCTGAGGGCAATGTGTGGTGTGAATATAATGCAGAGAATTCGTAGTTTGGAAGTTAGGAGGAGGTGCGGGATTACCAAAACTGTTGTCCACAGGGCTGAGGAAGGGTTGTTGAGGTGGTTCGGACATGTAGAGAGAATGGAGCGAAACAGAATGACTTCAAGAGTGTATCAGTCTGTAGTGGAAGGAAGGCGGGGTAGGGGTCGGCCTAGGAAAGGTTGGAGGGAGGGGGTAAAGGAGGTTTTGTGTGCGAGGGGCTTGGACTTCCAGCAGGCATGCGTGAGCGTGTTTGATAGTAGTGAATGGAGACAAATGGTTTTTAATACTTGACGTGCTGTTGGAGTGTGAGCAAAGTAACATTTATGAAGGGATTCAGGGAAACCGGCAGGCCGGACTTGAGTCCTGGAGATGAGAAGTACAGTGCCTGCACTCTGAAGGAGGGGTGTTAATGTTGCAGTTTAAAAACTGGAGTGTAAAGCACCCTTCTGGCAAGACAGTGATGGAGTGAATGATGGTGAAAGTTTTTCTTTTTCGGGCCACCCTGCCTTGGTGGGAATCGGCCAGTGTGATTATAAATATATATATATATATATATATATATATATATATATATATATATATATATATATATATATATATATATATATATATATATATATATATGTAGACATGCAAGATTTCAGGTACGTCTTGCTAATTTTACTTACACTTAGGTCGCACTACACATACATGTACAAGCATATATATATATATATATATATATATATATATATATATATATATATATATATATATATATATATATATATATATATATATATATATATATATATTATATGTATATATGTCGTGCCGAATATGTAAAACTGGTCAGTTAGCAAGAACTCATTTAGAATTAAGCCTTTTCTGAAATTTTCTTTTATACGTTTAAAGATATATTTTTTTCGTTAATGTTAATGTAACATTTTTTTAATTTTACACCAAAAGAATCTTAGAAAACTTACCTAACCTTATTAAAACAAGAGCAACTTATTTTAGCCTAACCCAACTAAATATATTTTAGATTTTTTTACAATAATTTAATACTAAACAAACACAATGAAACATATTTTTTTCGTTAGGTTCAGAATGATTTTGGTAAAATTATTGCATACACAAATTTTCCCTTGTCCTATATGGCAAGATGAGCGTTGCTATTTAAGCCAAGATCACAAGTTCTGCCTATTCGGCACGACATATATATATATATATATATATATATATATATATATATATATATATATATATATATATATATATATATATATATATATATATATATATATATATTTATATATATAATTATTATTAACATGTCGGCCGTCTCCCACCAAGGTAGGGTGGCCTGAAAAAGAAAAACTTTCTTCAGTCACTCCATGGGAGCCTCTTCCAAAAAGTCTGTGGGTTATCTCAAAACTAAGTTAAGATTTGAAACCCGTTCTTCAAAATTAGTTAGAAAGACATGTTTTTAAACGTAAACTGAAACTTTTGTTTGCTAGTTTAAGCAACTGGTGTTTAAAGAGCATTGTTAGAAATTTAATTTTGACTCCGAATAGCTTCAAGGATAACAGAAAAGTATTTCTGTCTCTATCACCTGTATTTTCACACCACTCGTTCATAAACTCACACCACGAGTGACGCTTGTTCATAAACAGTAATCACATCAGGAGTGACATATGTGCACACGCTAACACCAGGAATGACACTAATACAGGATCAAGTGTTTCCTCGTGTTGGTCATCCTCGTTCCAAGACGTTTTGCAACCATTATTTTAATACAGCCATAGTTAGTGTTTCGAAAAGACGAGTTATGTTTTTAATGATTTGCAGTTGTTACTGGATATCATCCCTTCATGAGGGATTAGGAGGGGATGCCTTGATGCTAGAAAAGGACCATTGATCCGTGAAATTGTAGCAACCCTCCCCTTTTCTCGATCAAATTTGATTAGGTCCCATTCACAAGGCGTTGTGTTACCCTCAGAGTTTCAGTGACTCTCCATCGCAAGGGTTGCAAGGAGTTCTGGTAATCAAATTTATGACTATCAGTAAAATGTAAGGAAGGATTTGTTGGAATGAAAATATTATAATTAATTTTAATTGGCTACCACTTCATGTGGAGACGTGCTTGGTAAGTATGGAGAAAAAAAAACCTAATTTATGTCGGGTAGTTTAGGGAGAAATTACTTGAAGATAAGAAAAGATAAATTATCAGCGCTTGTAAGGTTTGAGTTTTAAATGAATCTTTATTATTACTAATATTGTCAACATAAAACTAGTATTTTCTCCACCTCAACAATTCTTTTATATCTCAATAAATGCCTTGTTTTTTAATAAAGAAAAAATATTGTAATTTATCAATAAGTGTTTCGTTGCTTATAATTTAAGAATAAAAATAATTTTACTTAAAATTAAATGATTATTTAAAATTTGACACATCCCAGTCACACTCCTGCACACACTCCTGCACAGTCACACTCCTGCACAGTCACACTCCTGCACAGTCACACTCCTGCACACACTCCTGCACAGTCACACTCCTGCACACACTCCTGCACAGTCACACTCCTGCACACACTCCTGCACAGTCACACTCCTGCACAGTCACACTCCTGCACACACTCCTGCACACACTCCTGCACAGTCACACTCCTGCACAGTCACACTCCTGCACACACTCCTGCACAGTCACACTCCTGCACAGTCACACTCCTGCACACACTCCTGCACACACTCCTGCACAGTCACACTCCTGCACAGTCACACTCCTGCACACACTCCTGCACAGTCACACTCCTGCACAGTCACACTCCTGCACACACTCCTGCACAGTCACAAGCTGCAGGAGAGGTCAACTTTACAGATGTTAAAGATGACACAGGTATCATGATTTCAAAGGAATGTGTTTTCAAGGTATCTTGGGACGTGTGTATTGGATAATGATATACAGTACAGCCAAGTTGACAAATAAGACGCATGTGCAACAGTTAGTTATCTTTATTCCGAAACGTTTCGACTACACAGTAGACATCAGTCAAATTCAGTAGAGACAGCAGAAGCAGTAGAAATGTAAAGACGATGTAATTAATTAGTCACTCTCGAAGACGCAATTTTCAGATTGTCAGTCTCTCAGCCTGGAGAAGATGGTCAGTCTCTCAGCCTGGAGAAGATGGTCGGTCTCTCAGCCTGGAAAAGATGGTCAGTCTCTCAGCCTGGAGAAGATGGTCAGTCTCTCAGCCTGGAGAAGATGGTCGGTCTCTCAGCCTGGAAAAGATGGTCAGTCTCTCAGCCTGGGGAAGATGGTCAGTCTCTCAGCCTGGAGAAGATGGTCAGTCTCTCAGCCTGGAGAAGATGGTCAGTCTCTCAGCCTGGAGAAGATGGTCAGTCTCTCAGCCTGGAGAAGATGGTCAGTCTCTCAGCCTAGAGAAGATGGTCAGTCTCTCAGCCTGGAGAAGATGGTCAGTCTCTCAGCCTGGAGAAGATGGCCAGTCTCTCAACCTGGAGAAGATGGTCAGTCTCTCAGCCTGGAGAAGAGAATGAACATGACATAAATGGCAGTCACTGTTGAACACTACTAGTCAGTCACTGTGACTTATCACAACAGACGACCACTGTTGTTTACTTGAAATCACTGTTGATTACTTGAAATCACTGTTGATTAATGCTGGTCACTGTCAGTCCTTGTTCATTAACAGTGGTCGCTAAAGTTCGATGTTGTTCGTTGTTGGTTACTGTTAATCGGTCTTAGTCGTTAGTGTTTACTATTGGTCACTGGTCACTTCTAGACCCTGGTGGTCACAGTGAGTAGACACTTGTGGTCACTGTTCGTTAATCTTGATCGCTGTTAGTTACTGAAGGCCACAATGGTTTTCTGTAAAATTTAAATTTAAAATCTTGGCTCCTCTTAATATTTAATAAATCTTGAAAAGGCAGCGAATTATTTTGTTCAAACTCAACAGTAAAATTTATGGAATGAGCTAAACTATTTATTTAACAAGGAAATGTATTATGTCTACGTTCTTGGGCATTAGATATAAAACATCACCGGTGGCCTGGTGGCTAAAGCTCTCGCTTCACGCGCGGAGGTCCCGGGTTCGATTCCCGGCGGGTGGAAACATTTCGACGCGTTTCCTTACACCTATTGGCCTGTTTACCTAGCAGCAAATAAGTACCTGGGTCTTAGTCGACTGGTGTGGGTGGCATCCTGGGGGACAAGATTGAGGACCACAATGGAAATAAGACAGACAGTCCTCGATGACGCACTGACTTTCTTGGGTTAACCCGGGTGGCTAACCATCCGGGGTTAAAAATCCGAAAAAATCTTATCATATCTTATCTTAACATATCTGTATACTTAGCTGTACTGGAAAAGATTTTGTTAAACAGTATTCTTTAAAAAAAAATCTATATACAAGTTGCCAAGGACAGGTGAGAGAGGATCTCCCATTGCCATACCAAACTTCTGAGTGTAAAACTCACCATTAAACACAAATTTTGCATCAACAATACAGAGTTTAATAAGCTTAATAATTGTAGCTACGGGAAATGGTAAATCGTAATTAACAAGTTTTTTCAGTTAGGAAACTTAACAAATCTTATACCGGAACTTTAGTCTTCATCTTCGTCTTTATCTTCCTCGTTCACGTTGATCTTCACTACTGGAGCCTCACACACACACACACACACACACACACACACACACACACACACACACACACACACACACACAAGCACACACACACACACACACACACACACACACACACACACACACACACACACACACACACACACAAACACGTAACTTCTCTGTGTTAGCGTGTTTAACTGTGCCCTCTGCTGAATTACACACATAAAGTCTCCCCACCACTCCTCCCATTAACACACACTTCCCCATTCCCACTCCAGACACCTTCCCTCCCTCCCGCCCCTCCACCCAGCCTCTTACCCATAACCGCGAGCGATATTTGATGAAAATTGAATAATTACTCTCTCGCTATGTTCTAAAACACCCATTGGCTAATCGGAAAAAATGACGAAATAATGTGAAATAATCGGCCGAAGAATTTCCAAATATTTCCCACGTTTTTTCCCATCAGGCACTAGGCGTGTTTGTCTAATTAATTTTTAATGAGAAACAGCACTCTCACACAGGGATGAAAATTGCAATCAATATTTGGATTGTATTGATTATATCGTCAGATTGAGATCCGTGTTAATTACATTGTCTGGTTGATATGTGCTGATTATATCGTCATGGTGAGATCTCAAGATCACAGTGAGAGGAGAAGGATCAAGAAGACTCTCGGATGCTCTCTAGAAAGTATTCAGTTGCCATAATATCTTATCCCCTTCCTGAAAGCAACGAAGGAGTAGTAAGAAAAGAAATCTGTGTTTTCTCAAACGTTATATTTTGTGTGATTTTACTTGTCTTGTCTAATGCAACTACTAAGAGAGCTTAGGAATTAGGAATAAAAAGGCACAACACCGTGACTGGAAGAATGCATAAGTAACTCCTGTGAAATTTCATGTTCTTTGTTTTCCGTATATTTTCTGTCTCCTAAACCCTCTCTTACTTTCTCATCAAATTTAGTTTTCGCCAAACTAATCCCTTCTAAGTAATCTAGTTCGTACCTCTCCTGCTGCTCATGTTTCTAGAATCTACTCTAGTTCCCTGCTCGTAGTGTTGCTTCTAATACTTTGGAGAAACTGGCAGCTCTCTTTCTGACAGACTTAAGATTGCTTTTGAGGGATTCTTTGGATCAGCTTCAAATCTTCAGTGATGATATTTAACAGCATTAGAAACTTATGTTCCACTTCGCTCTTTCCTTAATTTGAATTGAGATTATGGCGTATGATTGAGATTATGGCGCATGATTGAGATTATGGCGCATAATTGACATTATGGCGTATGATTGAGATTATGGCTCATGACTGAGATTATGGCGCATGATTGAGATTATGGCTCATGACTGAGATTATGGCGCATGATTGAGATTATGGCGCATGACTGAGATTATGGCGCATGATTGAGATTATGGCGCATGATTGAGATTATGGCTCATAATTGAGATTATCGCGTATGATTGAGATTATGGTGCATGACAGGCTTTTGGGATAATGGCAATTACATTATCGAATCGTGCAATGATTAAAATAACTATTTATTATTACTATTGTTATTATTAGAATTATTTTCTATTCAAAAACAAGAGCTACATCTCTAGGTCTCAGATCGTTAATAATGTACTACGGCTACAAGTACCACTATTACCGCTGCTACTACTATCACTACTACTAATAATAATATTGCAACTGTAATAAAGTTGGTAGAATTACCGACAATATGTAAAGTAAAAGGACACAAGTGCAGCTAATGGGACATTAATTGTGGCAACGTTTCGCTCTCCAGGAGCTTTATCAAGCCATTACAAATAATACATGGACACAGAGGGTATATAAAGGCTCAGAGTGAGGTGAATACTAGTGAGGTACCATTTCGATGTTCACTAGTGGTAGTAGTAGTAGTAGTAGTAGTAGTGGTAGTGACAAAAGTAATACAAAATGGTAGAGCAATTAATTCGTACATGAGTAAAAGGATATAAAAGCTATTACTTGGGTAACATAAAAATAGGTTGGACAAATATAAACTGGAATGAGGCAGCTTGTTTCAGTGTTCACTCTCTGTGCTTTGTGTAGTATAACAGGAGAGACTATGTGATGGCAGGGTTTACTGTTTTCAGGAGGATTCTTGCTAAGACTTCGGAGATGGTGAAGCTGCCGTTGTTTTGTTTAATTGTATTTGAAACAGCGATCAGTGCTGATTCAAGGCACTTGCGTGTGCGGAAATTAGTTTCTTTTATCACTAATTGGGCGTCTCTGAATTTCATAAGATGATTGGTGGAATTTCGGTGTTGTACACAGGCGTTGTTTAAGTTGTCGTTCCTACATGCGTATATGTGTTCATTGAGGCGGGTGTCGAGGTTTCTTGCTGTTTCACCTACGTAGATCTTGTCACAGCCTCCACAGGGTATAGTGTAAACTCCTGCATTGACTGGTTCGTGGTGCTTGGGTTTTGTCCTGGTTAGATCCTTTATTGAAGTGGTAGAAGCGATGGCGACTCTGGTGTTAGCTTGTGAAAGTACTTTTGAGACGTTTAGTGCAACCTGGCTGTTGGGAAGAATTATAACTTTGTTGGGAGCGGTGTTGATGCGTGGAGAATTGATGATCTGAAGAGCTCTTTTCTTGCAGTCTTTGATGAAAAAAGGAGGAAATTGTAACTCAGTGAATGTTTGGTGAATGTAAGTACATTCCTCGTCAAGAAACTCAGGACTACAAATTCGGTATGCTCTTAGGAAAAACCCGATGATGATGCCTCTTTTGGTCTTGGTATCTTGACTGGAATAGAAGTGTGTGAGATCATTTTTATTGGTGGGTTTCCGATAAACTTGAAATCTTAGGTTGTTGTCTACTTTGTGAATGAGGACGTCGAGGAAAGGTAGCTTGTCATTGGACTCTTCTTCTAGTGTAAACTGAATCGCTGGTTCAACTGCGTTGAGCCTTGCCTGAAGATCCCGTACATCAAAACGTTTTGGAGTTATTACGAGGACATCGTCCACGTAACGTAACCAAGTGACGCTTGAAGGGATGATGTTGGCGAAGTGTTCGGACTCTAGGTGTTCCATGTATAAGTTGGCTAGGACGGCACTTATTGGGGACCCCATTCCCATGAGTTACAATTTCCTCATTTTTTCATCAAAGACTGCAAGAAAAGAGCTCTTCAGATCATCAATTCTCCACGCATCAACACCGCTCCCAACAAAGTTATAATTCTTCCCAACAGCCAGGTTGCACTAAATGTCTCAAAAGTACTTTCACAAGCTAACACCAGAGTCGCCATCGCTTCTACCACTTCAATAAAGGATCTAACCAGGACAAAACCCAAGCACCACGAACCAGTCAATGCAGGAGTTTACACTATACCCTGTGGAGGCTGTGACAAGATCTACGTAGGTGAAACAGCAAGAAACCTCGACACCCGCCTCAATGAACACATATACGCATGTAGGAACGACAACTTAAACAACGCCTGTGTACAACACCGAAATTCCACCAATCATCTTATGAAATTCAGAGACGCCCAATTAGTGATAAAAGAAACTAATTTCCGCACACGCAAGTGCCTTGAATCAGCACTGATCGCTGTTTCAAATACAATTAAACAAAACAACGGCAGCTTCACCTTCTCCGAAGTCTTAGCAAGAATCCTCCTGAAAACAGTAAACCCTGCCATCACATAGTCTCTCCTGTTATACTACACAAAGCACAGAGAGTGAACACTGAAACAAGCTGCCTCATTCCAGTTTATATTTGTCCAACCTATTTTTATGTTACCCAAGTAATAGCTTTTATATCCTTTTACTCATGTACGAATTAATTGCTCTACCATTTTGTATTACTTTTGTCACTACCACTACTACTACTACTACTACCACTAGTGAACATCGAAATGGTACCTCACTAGTATTCACCTCACTCTGAGCCTTTATATACCCTCTGTGTCCATGTATTGTTTGTAATGGCTTGATAAAGCTCCTGGAGAGCGAAACGTTGCCACAATTAATGTCACATTAGTTGCACTTGTGTCCTTTTACTGTAAATATTGCAACTCTTGCTCATCTCCGTACTCTCTTCGTTCTTTCTGCGATTCTCGTAATTTCTCATTCAGATGTCATCTGATGAGCCAAGACGGAGCAAAATTTCATCTTAAAGTTCCTCATCTAAGATTTTGGTGAATTTTTCTAGTAATGTAAGTGGAAATTAGCTCCATTTCCATTGTTCAATTATCAGACTTTTACTGCTCAAAGGGTTAAGTAACAATAAGCGAGGAAAATATCAAGTAATGATATTAGAGAGGCGAGGCAGCAACACTGGTGACCCGGGTTCTAAGTAATGTTATTAGAGAGGCGAGGCGACAACACTGGTGACCCGGGTTTTAAGTAATGTTATTAGAGAGGCGAGGCGACAACACTGGTGACCCGGGTTCTAAGTAATGTTAAAGGAGAGGCGAGGCGACAACACTGGTGACCGGGGCCTTGAGTTTTCTTGGAGACGAAAACTTCAGTATAAACAGTATCATTAATCTCGGCTCAGACAGTAGTTGGTTGTCCTTGCATCATTAAACACAAATTCACACACACTCTCATACAAATACCTTCTCAAAATCATACACACACACACACACACACACACACACACACACACACACACACACACACACACACACACACACACACACACACTCGAGGAAACGTTAAGGGAAATCGACCTGACGACACTGGAGGACAGGAGAGATAGGGGGGATATGATAACGACATATATAATACTGAGAGGAATCGACAAGGTGGACAGACACAGGATGTTCCAGAGATAGGACGCAGAAACAAGGGGACACAGTTATAAGTTGAAGACTCAGATGAATCACAGGAATGTTAGGAAGTATTTCTTCAGTCACAGGAAGTGGAATAGTCTGGGAAGTGATGTCGTGGAGGCAGGATCTATACATAGCCTTAAGAAGAGGTATGATAAAGCTCATGGAGCAGGAAGAGTGACCTAGTAGTGGCCAGTGAAAAGGCAGGGTCAGGAGCTGTGAATCGACCCCTGCAACCACAACTAGGCGACAACTCAGAGTTGTCAGGGAGTGGTACAGCCTAGAAAGTGACGGAGTGGAGGCGGGAACCATACATAGTTTTAAGACGAGGTTTGATAAAGCTCATGGAGCAGGGAGAGGACCTAGTAGCAATCAGTGAAGAGGCGGGGCCAGGAGCTATGAATCGACCCCTGCAACCACAAATAGGCAAGTCCACGCACACACACACACACACACACTGTTACAAAGGTAAGATATCTATTATGACAGACATCTAGCAGAGACTAAATACTATAGGTCAAACTAAAAACAGTCGATATTTCTAGAATGTCGACTGTTTTGTCGACTTTTTTTACTGACAATTCTGTTGATTTGTCAGTAATTATCCTTCAACACATGGAAACAGGACCACTTATGACAGAGGTACGACTTTAATGTGTAAATAAATAGGAGATCAAATACTAGCAATAAAAAAGTTTGAGAAGTTTAATGAACCAAAAATGAAGTTTAGGTTTAACAATATTTACAATAAAAGTTAACGATGGTGGAATTAGTCTCCTCTACACCACTAGGTGAATAGCATTTTTATTGTGAATTATTCATATCGAAAATGACTGTGCATTGACTTAAGGGACACGTCAGGTCCCCTGTATTCTATGTTATTTTTCCCCTATAATCTACCTTGTCCATAATCACTATCACATTTGCTTTGTCTGATTTCGTAAGGTGAAGTCTACGATCTTCATGCTAACAGGAGACAGGAAACTCATGCGCCTCTTAAACTGTGCTCTTAAACACCTTACCTAATATTCTGTACAATATTATACTTGCAGTAATTACACCAACAGGCGCATCAGTGAACAAAATCGTTCCCTGTAAGTGCTAGAATGAGAACTGGGTGTACGTGTTGTGTACAGCAAACTCAACATATAATGTGACTGTCGACCACCAAACATTGCCTGCATGAACCATATGACAAACAGAAAGGAAAAAAAAACAGAGCTTGCATGAACGAGGAAGCAAATAGTTCTTCAAACAGCAAAGTGCACAAAGCAGTTGAAAGCAGCAGTGCGTCAGGTAAGAGACAAAAATTACTTAATCAAGGACAGTTACATGCTCTCCATATAGGGAAAAAAACTCGCAAATTAATGAATCTGAATTCAGCAAATTCGAAATTCACTTGGACAGTTCGCAGGTGCCAGTCAGAAAAAGTTCCATCAAGATTTTGACTCGAGACCTGAACCATAATAATTGTCTCACAACACTCACCCACAAAATGACCCAAAAAAAAAAAAAATACTGTTAGTCCCTGGAAACATTTCCACGGAGAAGTGAAAGTATGACTCGGTCACCAACGATATCTTACTCTACCACAAAACTGACTACGTGATATGAGCTAAGGAAAAGTCGTTCTTTCCAAGGCGATATTCAACAGAAAAGTACAATGCAGCAACGACACACATGACGTGTTGCATACTCCTAGCTTGCCATACATATCAAAATGCATCACAATTGGCAGACTAGCGAACAAGCATGTAGCAGCAAGGGACATTATTATTATTATTATAATCAAGGGGAAGCGCTAAACCCGTAGGATTATACAGCGCCTGGGGGGGATGTGGAAGGCATTCAGGCTTAATTCGGGGAACTGGAGCACAGATCCAATTCCCTAAATCAAGAGCCCCTCACCAACATCAAGGAACCTTCCCTGAGGGGCAGCAAGGGACATCAAATCAAAACTCAAATTTGCCATCACAAAAAAATGCAGTGTGTGATACATCCTATCAATGTAGCTAAAGATATAAGACATTTTAGATATTTTTGTTTTGGCTATTAACTAAAATATCAGCAACATATTAATGGATAAAATTTGTACATAATGTATATGACAGGTTGTCTCTATTTTCTGAAGACACAACACAGCAAATACATGACATACTGTCATACCTGGTGGAGCAAACCATATTTTTAACTTTGAGGTTATTAATTAAAAATATATATAGTTTATGACAATGTGAAACATAGAGGTCCCATGAGCGATAGGAAATACCCTTTCATGAGAGTGTCTCTTACAACTGGAAGAGTCATACCGCTGTAAAACTTGTCTGTTTAATCAGTGATTATGTACTATGTAGCAACGCAGATTGAGCAGTCAGTGGTGAAGGCTGCGTTAGTAGTTTACAGTCCATGGTGGCTGATTTAGTTAAGATAAATGACTAGAGACATCCAATCTAGTACAATGAACACAGTGAAGAGTCTGGAGCATCAGAGGGCGAGGTGCGTACAGCATGTACTGTGGAGCCGGTGAACACGACTTCACGAGCATGTGGGACAACTCCAGGTACAACACTGACATTGTCACCGAGGATCTTTAGGAGCTTCATCAGCTTGCTTAGCCTTCCCATAACTTCCTCAGTGTCGATTCAGTTGAGTAGAACTATCTGGCAAATAAGAAGACCATGTTTGAGTTAGTGAAAGGATTCCATGCACAGAATGAATTTAATGAGAGATATGTTACCCACATTCTGCAAATGGTTGAGAAACAGAAGCGAGTGCTCCATCACCTTAGGAAGTCCCTGGATGGACTGTTGTAGAACCACGGACACAAAATGTAACCATAGCAGCTGCTCTCGCGCTCTCAAATATTTACGGCAGTAATAGCTGCTGGTATTGTGTCCTCACATAAGATCTGTAGTGCCACCAAACATTATAGCAGTTACTGTTGCTATAGATAATGTTTAGTGGAACTACAGTAATAGCTGCTGTAGTGCCACCAAACATTGTCTATAGCAGAAGTAGCTGTTGTGGTGCCGCTACTCTCTAACTGTAACAGTAATTACTGTGTTGCCGCCAGACACTATATGTAGCAGCAGCAGCTGTTGGAGTGCCGCTACTCGCTATATGTAACAGCTGCTGTGGTGCTGCTACTCACTATCTATAACAACGGTAGCTGCTGTGGTGCTACCACTCGCTATATGTAACAGCAGTAGCTGCTGTGGTGCTACTACTAACTATCTGCAACAGTAGTTGCTGTGGTGCTGCTACTCACTATCTGTAACAGCAGTAGCTGCTGTGGTGCTGCTACTCACTATCTGTAACAGTAGTTGCTGTGGTGCTGCTACTCACTATCTGTAACAGCGGTAGCTGCTGTGGTGCTGCTACTCACTATCTGTAACAGCGGTAGCTGCTGTGGTGCTACCACTTGCTATACTGTAACAGCGGTAGCTGCTATGGTGCTACCACTCGCTATACTGTAACAGCGGTAGCTGCTATGGTGCTACCACTCGTTATATGTAACAGCAGTAGCTGCTGCGGGGCTGTCACTCACTATATGTAACAGCAGTTGCAACTGACACAGCCGTAGGTAATGCGAGTTGCTCATCTGTGAAATTTAGTTGTCAGGCGACATCACTTCTGCCAGTAAAGACATTGGAAATCCTACAGCAAATAAAAAAGTGAAAAACAAATGTGATCGCACCAAAACGTTACCATTTCGTTAAATGATTGTGCTGCTAAACGTACCTTGAAAGAACATGGAAAATAACATGGTTAAATTGATTTGTTTACAGGTCATGAGGATGGTAACAAGATGGAGGAGAATGCCATTAGTCGAATGTTGAAAGAAAATTTCTGTTAGGGAGAGCATGCTTAGTATTCTCACTTCATGCCCAACATTATTTGTCATGGTGGTGCAGTAATCCAGAGCATCGAGATTTTAGCTTCCAGGAAGACTGCCCAAAGTTTCGGATTCGAGTCTCGAAAAATTTCCTCATACATACATACATATAATATATATATATATATATATATATATATATATATATATATATATATATATATATATATATATATATATATATATATATTTATATATATATATATATATATATATATATATATATATATATATATATATATATATATATATATTTATATATATATATATATATATATATATATATATATATATATATATATATATATATATACATATATATATATATATATATTATAATGCAATAATCACGAACAAGCAATACAAGATGCAAAACAACCACGGGAGAAGTTGAATGATAACTCTAGGCCTTTTGTATTGCAATCAACACGTCATCAATAACTTGTAATGCTGCAGAAAAGAAAAGGAAGTCCAAGCAAATTAGTTCAGGGGGACGTTTTATGCTCGAATGAGGTAGAGAGGCCGGCAGGAGATGCTAAGTGCCCCAGGCATACCAGTACCCACAACCCAGTGCCAGAACAAATAAACATTAAAGCATTAAATTACAACCAGCTCACAAGCACTAATATTACAGTAATGACCTAACGAACGTAACGTAAGTGACACGACAATTATAAAAAATTCGATCAGACATCGATATGACATAAACGACATTGCATTCTGAAAATGTATCTGGCACTTGCCTTTAGAAATTTCCATACACATAGAAAACAGGTCCACGGGCGACTCATTTAAAACTAAACTGAGACATCTGTAGTTTATTCATAGGCAGACGACCATAGTTTATCCCACAAGATTTTTGGGCAGATGCTAGTCTAGCCCTCAAGAACAAGCAAGAAAACAAGTGATGACACGGCGATAGGAAATGGGTCTCATCTTGAATCCATCCAAATGTGAAATCATTTCAGTCAGTCAACAAGTGATAAATGCAGTGAGATCCAAACTACCAGAAGCATCAGTCAATGCCCCTACAAATAGTGTCTTGCTTGGAGCACGTCTGGAAAGCAATGCCATTGACAATCCTCAGGAAGAAATTGGAAGAACTGAGGAGAATGGAACAACGAATAGGCAATCTTGACACCCACGAATCTGCCCAGGTTGACATATTTCTTAAGATGTACACCTTCACATGATAACCCTATACTGCACGAATATGACAGTATCCTGAGGCAGATTTTTACGAAAGTACTTCCTTACTCTAGAAGACGGACTAGTCAGACTAGGAGGCATTGGTATCCGCAAGTCATCACAGATTGCGCTACCTGCTTTTCTGTCCTCATGCATTGCATCCAGAGGGCTTGTAGCAGCAATTCTCCCTGAACATCTTAGGGACAAGATTGGAGTCCAGGACCAAAAGTTCATTGACGGAGCCATGATCTGGAATAATCTAATGGGCTCTGAAACCAGACCTGCCTCCCCCAACAACTACAAACAGTCGCACTGGGATGGCCCGATAGTGGAGAAAATAGCCTCAACAATGCTTGTGTGTGTCAGGGAAGGATAGAGCCCGCCTCCTGGCACTAAGAGCTCCTCATGCAGGGGACTTTCTGTTGGCTGTTCCCAACTCCAGCCTTGGCACACGCCTCGACCCACAGACCATCCGCATTGGTGTTGCCCTTCGACTTGCCGCCCCTATTCTCGCCGAACACAGGTGTATTTGTGGCAGTGAAGCAGCAGACCGATTCGGGTACCATGGTCTTGTGTGCCGTAAATTCAAGGGAAAGATTGCAAGACATGAGGAGGTTAATAACATTATCAAGAGGAGCCTCACAACAGCCGGATGCCCAGCAGTAAGGGAGCCACCCTAACTATGCAGATCTGATGGCAGCCAGAAGCGTCCAGATGGTATCACACTTCAAGCCTGGACAGACGGTAAGCAGGTGGTGAGGGACTATACATGTGCATCTACCTTGGCTGATACCTGTCTCCAATACACCAGGAGGGGCAGCCGCCATCATTATATGTTTGTTCCCATAGGCTCAGAGACCCTTGCCTCATGGGGAAAGAGTGCATCTAAGTTCCTTAAGGAGCTAGGCAGAAGACTCATCAGGGTAACTAGGGAACCCAGGGCAGCTAGTTTTCTGTTCCAGCGACTCAGCGCTGCTGTTCAGAGGGGTAACGCCTACTGTATTTTGGGAACGAACCCCAGTTCTGAAGAGCTGGATGAGATTCTCGCATTATAATCAATGACAAACGTTTAACAATATGTACTGGACATTTATCTCTCACATCTCAGGTACTGTATATGCCATCTTTATATCAACAATGTTTATCTTAAACCTTTTGTACCATATTATATATATATATATATATATATATATATATATATATATATATATATATATATATATATATATATATATATATATATATATACTAATAGGAATATTTTATTACATTATATGGTACAGAAGATTTAAGAGATACATTGTTGATATAAAGGTGGCATATATAGTACATGTTGTTACGTGTGTATCACCGATTATAAGGCGAAAATCTCATCCAGCTCCTCAGAGCTGGGGCGTGTGCCCAAAATACAGCAGGCATTACCCCTTTGAACAGCCGCACTGAGCCGCTGGAACAGAAAACTAGCTGCCCTGGGATCCCTAGTTACCCTGATGAGTCTTTTTCCCAGCTCCTTAAGGAATTTAGATGCACTCTTTCCCCATGAGCCAAGGGTCTCCGAGCCTATGGGAACAAACATATAATGATGGGCAAGTTCTCCATATTTTCTAGACTTTTGGGACTCCCTGAAGCTGGCAGCTGCCCCTCCTTCCTCCCTGGTGTATATATATATATATATATATATATATATATATATATATATATATATATATATATATATATATATATATATATATATAATATAAATATATATATATATATATATATATATATATATATATATATATATATATATATATATATATATATATATATATAAACGTATAAGAGAAAATTTTAGAAAGGGATTAATTTTAAATGAGTTTTTGCTAATTGACCGGTTTATACGTGCAAAGATATTTTTTTTTCATTTGGGTTAATATGAAAATTAATGATTTTGAACCAAAAGAACTTTAGAAAGCTTACCTAACCTTATTATAACAAGCGCAATTTAATTTAGCCTGATCCACCTAAATATATTTTAGACAATTTTACAATAATTTATTAATAAAAAAACATAATGAAATGTAATTTTTTTCGTTAGGAGCAGAATGATTTTTGTGAAATAATGGCATGCACTAATTTTCGCTTTCCTTATTCGGCAAGGAGTGCGTTGCTATTTAATCCAAAATCGCAAGTTTTACCTACAGTAACTACATCATAAGATTTACAATAATCACTACATCATAAGATTTACAATAATCACTACATCATAATGTTTACAATAATCACTACACCATAATGTTTACAATAACCACTACATCATAATGTTTACAATAACCACTACATCATAATGTTTACAATAATCACTACATCATAATGTTTACAATAACCACTACATCATAAGATTTACAATAATCACTACATCATAAGGTTTACAATAATCACTACATCATAATGTTTACAATAATCACTACATCATAAGATTTACAATAATCACTACATCATAAGGTTTACAATAATCACTACATCATAATGTTTACAATAACCACTACATCATAATGTTTACAATAACCACTACATCATAATGTTTACAATAACCACTACATCATAAGATTTACAATAATCACTACATCATAATGTTTACAATAATCACTACATCATAATGTTTACAATAATCACTACATCATAAGGTTTACAATAATCACTACATCATAATGTTTACAATAACCACTACATCATAATGTTTACAATAACCACTACATCATAATGTTTACAATAACCACTACATCATAATGTTTACAATAATCACTACATCATAATGTTTACAATAACCACTACATCATAATGTTTACAATAACCACTACATCATAATGTTTACAATAACCACTACATCATAATGTTTACAATAACCACTACATCATAATGTTTACAATAACCACTACACCATACCTGGAGTTTACCTGGAGAGAGTTCCAGGGGTCAACACCCCCGCGGCCCGGTCTGTGACCAGGCCTCATGGTGGAACAGGGCCTGATCAACCAGGCTGTTACTGCTGACTGCACGCAATCCAACGTACAAACCACAGCCCGGCTGGTCATGTACCGACTTTAGGTGCCTGTCCAGTGCCTGCTTGAAGACAGCCAGGGGTCTATTGGTAATCCCCCTTATGTTTGCTGGGAGGCAGTTGAACAGTCTTGAGCCCCTGACACTTATTTTGTTGTCTCTTAACGTGCTAGTGACACCCCTGCTTTTCTTTGGGGGGATGTTGCATCGTCTGCCGAGTTTTTTGCTTTCGGAGAGAGTGATTTTCGTGTGCAAGTTTGGTACTAGTCCCTCTAGTATTTTCCAGGTGTATATAATCATGTATCTCTCCCGCCTGCGTTCCAGGGAGTACAAGTTCGGAACTTCAAGCGCTCCTAGTAATTGAGGTGTTTTATCTCCGTTATGCGCGCTGTGAAGGTTCTCTGTACATTTTGTAGGTCAGCAATTTCACCTACCTTGAAAGGTGCTGTTAGTGTGCAACAATATTCCAGCCTAGATAGAACAAGCGACCTGAAGAGTGTCATCATGGGCTTGGTATCCCTAGTTTTGAAGGTTCTCATTACCCATCCTGTCATTTTTCTAGCAGATGCGATTGATACAAAATTATGGTCCTTGAAGGTGAGATCCTCCGACATAATCACTCCCAGGTCTCTGATGTTAGTTTTTCGCTCTATTGTGTGGCTGGAATTTGTTTTATACTCTGATGAAGTTTTAATTTCCTTATGTTTACCATATCGGAGAAATTGAAATTTCTCATCGTTGAACTTCATATTGTTTTCTGCAGCCCACTGAAAGATTTGGTTGATGTCCTCCAGGAGCCTTGCAGTGTCTGCAATGGAAGACACTGTCATGCAGATTCTGGTGTCATCTGCAAAGGAAGACACGGTGCTGTGGCTTACATCCTTGTCTATGTCAGATATGAGGATGAGAAACAAGATGGGAGCTAGTACTGTGCCTTGCGGAAAAGAGCTTTTCACCGTAGCCGCCTCAGACTTGTCTCTGTTTACTACTACTCTTTGTGTTCTGTTTGTGAGGAAGTTATAGATCCACCTACCAACTTTTCCTGTTATTCCTTTAGCACGCATTTTGTGCGCTATTACGCCATGGTCACACTTGTCGAAGGTTTTGCAAAGTCTGTGTATATTACATCTGCATTCTTTTTGTCTTCTAGTGCATCTAGGACCTTGTCGTAGAGGTCCAGTAGTTGGGACAGACAGGAGCTACCTTCTCTAAACCCTTGTTGCCCTGGGTTGTGTAATTGATGGGTATCTAGATGGGTGGCGAACTTGCTTCTTAGGACCCTTTCAAAGATTTTTATGATATGGGATGTTAACGCTATCGGTCTGCAGTTCTTTGCTATTGCTTTACTGCCCCCTTTGTGGAGTGGGGCTATGTCTGTTATTTTTAGTAACTGTGGGACCACCCCCGTGTCCATGCTCCCTCTCCATTGGATGTTAAAATCACGTGATAGGGGCTTCTTGCAGTTCTTGATGAACACGGAGTTCCATTAGTCTGGCCCTGGGACAGAGTGCATGGGCATGTCATTTATCGCCTGTTCGAAGACATTTGGTGTCAGGATAACATCAGATAGGCTTGTGTTTACCAAATTCTGTGGCTCTCTCTCAAAAAATTAATTTAGATCTTCGACTCTCAGTCTGGTTAGTGGCTTGCTAAAAACTGAGTCATATTGGGACTTGAGTAGCTCACTCATTTCCTTGCTGTCATCTGTGTAGGACCCATCTTGTTTAAGTAGGGGCCCAGTACCGGATGTTGTTCTCGACTTTGATTTGGCATAAGAAAAGAAATACTTTGTGTTTCTTTCGATTTCATTTATGGCTTTTAGTTCTTCCCGCGATTCCTGACTCCTATAAGATTCCTTTAGCTTAAGTTCGATGTTTGCTATTTCTCTGACCAGTGTCTCCCTACGCATTGCAGATATATTGGCCTCTTTTAGCCGCTCTGTTATTCTTTTCCGTCGCCTGTAAAGGGAGCGCCTGTCTCTTTCTATTTTACATCTACTCCTCCTTTTTCTTAAAGGAATATGCCTTGAGCATACATCGAGTGCCACAGAATTAATCTGTTCCAGGCATAAGTTGGTGTCTGTGTTGCTTAGTCTATCTTCCCAGCTTATATCATTTAGGACTTGGTTTACTTGGTCCCACTTTATGTTCTTGTTATTGAAGTTTAATTTGATGAAGGCTCCCTCGTGACTGATCACATTTTGTCGGTCTGGGGCTCCGCGCAAACATGTCTGAACCTCGATTATGTTGTGATCCGAGTATATTGTTTTTGATATGGTGACATTTCGTATCAGATCATCATTGTTAGTGAAGATGAGGTCCAGTGTATTTTCCAGTCTAGTAGGCTCTATTATTTGCTAGTTTAAGTTGAATTTTACGCAGAGATTTAAAAGCTCGTGTGTGTGTGAGTTCTCGTCTGAGCTGCCTCCTGTTGTTATCACTGTAACAACATTATTTTGATTTTTATGACTGTATTCCCTGTTGGTGCATGTTTTCCTGTCTCATTCCTATCCTCACTAGTACTAACAATGGAGCTCTCACCAGGTGTTTCTGGTAATATATCCTCACTATTACTAGTGGAGTCCCCTTGTTTGCTATCTCCTGTGGTATTACTAGTTTGTAATATTGGTTTTATCTTGTCCTTGACTACACTTGTTTCCTCACTTCAGCTCCTGTCTCCCTCGAGGCCACTAATATACGTTTCACCATGCATACAGTTACTGTCTACCAGGACAGCACCTCCAGCCTCACATTTACTGTCTACCAGGACAGCACCTCCAGCCTTACAGTTCCTGACTACCTGGCCAGCACGTCCAGTCATACAGTCAGTCACTGTCAGCCAAGACATCATCCACACCAAGGGCGACAGCACCATCCTGCCCAGACTTTTTATTTTCCCATCTGTTATAGAATGCTTCCAGGTTTTCTATGAAGGCCACTTTGATGTTATCCTCATTTAATACCAATGTGATTTTAGTCCACAGATTGATCTCATTTGGGCATACCCAAAAACACTTCCCTGATTTAATACCTCTTGTAGATAATTCTTGGATATCTGCACAGGGGGCGTGACACCAATTTCTTCAAAGGCGTAATAAAATCCATGTGGAAGCTCTTTTGTTTGTTTGGTTGCAGACCACACAGGATTTCATAATGGCTCATAATGGTTGATTTACTGTAATTTTACTAACAACCTCCTGAATATTCTAAAAATAACCTCCTTAAAGTAAAGATCTGGCTATTTGTATTTCTATTTGTATATGTGCTTGTATATTTGGACACACTTACTGCTCTGAGATATTGATTTAGTAGCCATGGTTTGTGTGTTTGATAAGGGCACCTAAAACCCCGTCTGTTTATAGTCTGTTTTATTGTCCAACGAATCCGTTTGAAACCGATCAAGGGTTCGGAACCAGTCAAGGGTTCGGAACCAGTCGGATCTGATCAGTGGATCACTTATTAAAAAATATCTGGTCGGTGATTTGGGCTAACACATGAAAGAACTACTGGAAATTATTTAACCGAGTAATATGTGATTTGATTGATACAAAAAGTATAACTTGCATGTTGGAGAACCGGTGATTGCTGGCAGTTCCTACAATGACGAACGGTCGAGACCTCAACCCTCATTTACAGCCTGAAGGATTATAGATCACTGTATCTAGCTTTTCTAGATTTTTTCTGTCTCCACCACAACAAATGCTATGTTATCACTATAGTTGGCCGGCGAAGATTACTGGAGGAAAGTCGCTTTTACTGGAGTAATATTTGCTTTTTGTTATGTATATTGCGACCGCTGGTAACTACAGGTTATATGAATTTCCACTGTATAAGTACTAACAACTATACACTGTTTATCATATTTCTACAAAACTGTACACTTTTCGTATTTTCTCGCAGACCTGAGTGGGAGGTTCTGACGACTGCTGGCGACTGTTTACAACATGTATCTGCCTCTTTGGGCCTAACACTTTTATTTTACATTTCACCTTCTCATTTATTATCCATATACTAAGGTACCACTGTGGTACACACTACAACACTGTGTATAACACAGTATTATCAGGGAGACTCTCTTTCCTCTGACCAAAAGTCCTAATATTATTTTCACTGGCACACTAGGCCTAAGTTCCCTTCTCAGAGTATGGTTATGCTGCGTTATTATACACTGATTCTCCTTTTTTGACTCAGTAGATATTTTTTCCGGAAGATTAGTTCCAAGCGCTGGAGGGATATAACTTATAAGTTCACTGACACAGTTTAAAGTTCAGCACGCAAGGGAGACCGTGAAAAAACACTAGAATTCACGGCGGCACGGCGGCACGGCGGCACTTAGTAGTTTGGAGTAGTTGAAGGTTTACAATAACCACTACACCATAAGGTTTACAATAACCACTACACCGTAAAGTTTACAATAACCACTGCAGCATGAAGTTTACAATAGCCACACTATGAAGTTTACAGTAACCACTACTATACAAGGTTTACAATAATTGCTACACAGTGTGGTCTACAATAATGAGATGGACTCTGGGTTAGTATGGTTACTTGCTTCAGCCAACTGCAAATTCTGACGCTGATCTCATTGACGTCAGTGCATTTGAAACAACTGATATTATTTTTATTTTCTCATGATTTATCTCCAATATTTGTGCACATTAAAAGAATAAAAATATCAACGTGCAAGCGATTGAAAGAGTTACCCAGCCAATCCATGATGGCTATGTGGAGCAATTGTCGACTAATTTGCAGCCATTAACGTCAATTATTCAGTATTGTTAACTATCGTCATGGATCAATACTACGGCTATTACGATGTTCCCGCAACAGGAGGTTTTTGTGCTCGGGAGTGAGTGGGTGGTGGTGGGCACAGAGGATGGTATTTGACGGAAAAAGACTGATGTAGTGGGGGAAGAATAAAGATGAAGGGGAAAGCGGGGAGGGAAAGGGGAGAGGAAGAGGAGAGATAGAATTAAAAGCGAGTGAGGGAGGGAGGGAAGATAGGGTGAGGAACAAGAACGTAATCGAGTTGAGGAAGGAAAGAGGGACTGGGCAGTTGGAGAGTAGAGAAAGTGTGGGATGGAGGAAGGATGATAAAGAACAGAAAGTTTAAGATAATAGAGAAAAAATATTGGAGAGAGCAAAGACGATGGAACCAGATATGTTTCTGTCGGTGTTCGAGCCGAGAAAGTCATCCATGCATAGCATATCCCCATTTCTCTGTACTTCACTCCATGTACGTGATATCAATATTCCTGAGAGTAGCATAATTTTCTAATTCGCTTCAATATCTGTACTGATGATTTGAAGTGAATCGAAAATGGCATTCACAAATTACCACATAGAGACTACGCAATTCCTTCATTAAAAATAACAAATTTGGACATACACTAGCAAAAAATAAAATTAAATCTTCCGCTTCAAAACATTATATACGACGCTTGTTACTCCAGGGAGACGAATATCCTAAAGCATACCAGCTTAATAAGTTTTTCTTTAATCAGGGAAAGTCCTGTATCTGTAGAGGTCATGTAGCACCTGAGGTCATGTAGCACCTGAGGTCATGTAGCACCAGAGGTCATGTAGCACCAGAGGTCATGTAGCACCTGAGGTCATGTAGCACCAGAGGTCATGTAGCACCTGAGGTCATGTAGCACCTGAGGTCATGTAGCACCTGAGGTCATGTAGCACCTGAGGTCATGTAGCACCTGAGGTCATGTAGCACCTGAGGTCATGTAGCACCTGAGGTCATGTAGCACCTGAGGTCATGTAGCACCTGAAGTCATGTAGCACCTGAGGTCATGTAGTACCTGAAGTCGTGTAGCACCTGAGGTCATGTAGCACCTGAGGTCATGTAGCACCTGAGATCATATAGCACCTGAGGTCATGTAGCACCTGAGATCATATAGCACCTTAGGTCATGTAGCACCTGAGATCATATAGCACCTGAGATCATATAGCACCTGAGATCATATAGCACCTGAGGTCATGTAGCACCTGAGATCATATAGCACCTGAGATCATATAGCACCTGAGGTCATGTAGCACCTGAGATCATATAGCACCTGAGATCATATAGCACCTTAGGTCATGTAGCACCTGAGATCATATAGCACCTGAGATCATATAGCACCTGAGATCATATAGCACCTTAGGTCATGTAGCACCTGAGATCATATAGTACCTGAGATCATATAGCACCTGAGGTCATGTAGCATGAGTTGTACGTCATAATCTACAATACTGTTACGGACTGAGGGACTGACCACCTCAAAACTAATTCTTCCATAGTGATATAATAATTACATCACATAATAATATCTTTATTTCTACAAGTACATATACAAGGTATGCAAACCAAAGCTGACATCACTGACATACTACTATATAGAAAGCCAGTTGTTATGCATAGCATTTCGGGCAAATTAGGTCAGTTTTGTCCCAGGATGCGACCCGCACCAGTCCACTAACACCCAGGTACCCATTTTTACTGATGGGTAAACATAGACAACCAGTGTAAAGAAACACGCCCAATGCTTCCACGCTTTGCCGGGAATCGAACCCGGAATAGGTACCTAACTGTTGCATATATGTCTTATCAACTTGTCGGTACGGTATACCATTAACATATTCATCATAGAAGACATAATTTATCAATATTTTAAGCATTGTTTCAGAAGGTTTTCGAAGCTATAAAACCCATTCCAGGATGCTCTGAATGGGTTCACCAAATTTCAGTTGTTCCAAGAATTTTGTCCTGGTTACCATACACCAGCAATGAAAATTTGAAGTTGACTGGTTGAGGCTTTCTTGTGTTTTGAAAGAAATAAAAGTGAAACTTTGGAAGTAATTTATAATAAAAAAGAAGCGCTAAACCACAAGGGCTATACAGCGCTGGAAGAAGTACTAACTTCTGGCACCATATTGAAGGTCCTCCTCCTTCAGGGGTTCCTAATGAGGAGAGAATAAAGTAGTGAGAGAAGGTAAAAGGTTAAAGAAAGAGTAAATGATTGAAAAGGGGGGGGGGATGTAATTAGGAAAATATAATAGAGAAATGTTTGATGGAAATGGGAGTGTTAGAGAGAGAGAGAGAGAGAGAGAGAGAGAGAGAGAGAGAGACAGACAGACAGACAGACAGACAGACAGACAGAGTGAGAGAAGTAAGTTTTCGTGAGGACATAATCCACTTCATCAGAATAATAATTAAGTTCGAAAAGGCCAACGTTAATAGAATTACGGACACAATGTTAGGTAAAAGGACACAGGTGCAACTCGTACACCATTTTGTTATGGCAACGTTTCGCTCTCCAGGAGCTTTATCAAGCCGTGGTAATTTGACAAAGCTCCTGAAGAGCGAAACATTACCACAATAAAATATCACATTAGGCACACATATATCCTTTCAACTAACAATGCAGAGTTGAACAGAGTTGTAAAGTAAAAGGACACAAGTGCAACTAATGTGACATTTATTGTGGCAACGTTTCGCTCTCCAGGAGCTTTATCAAGCCATTACGTAATGGCTTGATAAAGCTCCTGGAGAGCGAAACGTTGCCACAATAAATGTCACATTAGTTGCACTTGTGTCCTTTTACTTTACATATTGTCGGTAATTCTACCAACTTTATTGAACAGAGTTGTTGAACACTAAGATATTCTTTCCACATAAATTTTGTGGTGAAGCAATGTAAAAAGAGAGCAAATGAGAGAGTGGGTGAGATGTTATCAACAAATTTTGTTGAAAATAAGAAAAAGTTTTGGAGTGAGATTAACAAGTTAAGAAAGCCTAGAGAACAAATGGATTTGTCAGTTAAAAATAGGAGAGGAGAGTTATTAAATGGAGAGTTAGAGGTATTGGGAAGATGGAGGGAATATTTTGAGGAATTGTTAAATGTTAATGAAGATAGGGAAGCTGTGATTTCGTGTATAGGGCAAGGAGGAATAACATCTTGTAGGAGTGAGGAAGAGCCAGTTGTGAGTGTGGGGGAAGTTCGTGAGGCAGTAGGTAAAATGAAAGGGGGTAAGGCAGCCGGGATTGATGGGATAAAGATAGAAATGTTAAAAGCAGGTGGGGATATAGTTTTGGAGTGGTTGGTGCAATTATTTAATAAATGTATAGAAGAGGGTAAGGTACCTAGGGATTGGCAGAGAGCATGCATAGTTCCTTTGTATAAAGGCAAAGGGGATAAAAGAGAGTGCAAAAATTATAGGGGGATAAGTCTGTTGAGTATACCTGGTAAAGTGTATGGTAGAGTTATAATTGAAAGAATTAAGAGTAAGACGGAGAATAGGATAGCAGATGAACAAGGAGGCTTTAGGAAAGGTAGAGGGTGTGTGGACCAGGTGTTTACAGTGAAACATATAAGTGAACAGTATTTAGATAAGGCAAAAGAGGTCTTTGTGGCATTTATGGATTTGGAAAAGGCGTATGACAGGGTGGATAGGGGGGCAATGTGGCAGATGTTGCAAGTGTATAGTGTAGGAGGTAGGTTACTGAAAGCAGTGAAGAGTTTTTACGAGGATAGTGAGGCTCAAGTTAGAGTATGTAGGAAAGAGGGAAATTTTTTCCCAGTAAAAGTAGGCCTTAGACAAGGATGTGTGATGTCACCGTGGTTGTTTAATATATTTATAGATGGGGTTGTAAGAGAAGTAAATGCGAGGGTCTTGGCAAGAGGCGTGGAGTTAAAAGATAAAGAATCACACACAAAGTGGGAGTTGTCACAGCTGCTCTTTGCTGATGACACTGTGCTCTTGGGAGATTCTGAAGAGAAGTTGCAGAGATTGGTGGATGAATTTGGTAGGGTGTGCAAAAGAAGAAAATTAAAGGTGAATACAGGAAAGAGTAAGGTTATGAGGATTACAAAAAGATTAGGTGATGAAAGATTGGATATCAGATTGGAGGGAGAGAGTATGGAGGAGGTGAACGTATTCAGATATTTGGGAGTGGACGTGTCAGCGGATGGGTCTATGAAAGATGAGGTGAATCATAGAATTGATGAGGGAAAAAGAGTGAGTGGTGCACTTAGGAGTCTGTGGACACAAAGAACTTTGTCCTTGGAGGCAAAGAGGGGAATGTATGAGAGTATAGTTTTACCAACGCTCTTATATGGGTGTGAAGCGTGGGTGATGAATGTTGCAGCGAGGAGAAGGCTGGAGGCAGTAGAGATGTCATGTCTGAGGGCAATGTGTGTTGTGAATATAATGCAGAAAATTCGTAGTTTGGAAGTTAGGAGGAGGTGCGTGATTACCAAAACTGTTGTCCAGAGGGCTGAGGAAGGGTTGTTGAGGTGGTTCGGACATGTAGAGAGAATGGAGCGAAACAGAATGACTTCAAGAGTGTATCAGTCTGTAGTGGAAGGAAGGCGGGGTAGGGGTCGGCCTATGAAAGGTTGGAGGGAGGGGGTAAAGGAGGTTTTGTGTGCGAGGGGCTTGGACTTCCAGCAGGCATGCGTGAGCGTGTTTGATAGGAGTGAATGGAGACAAATGGTTTTTAATACTTGACGTGCTGTTGGAGTGTGAGCAAAGTAACATTTATGAAGGGATTCAGGGAAACCGGCAGGCTGGACTTGAGTCCTGGAGATGGGAAGTACAGTGCCTGCACTCTGAAGGAGGGGTGTTAATGTTGCAGTTTAAAAACTGTAGTGTAAAGCACCCTTCTGGCAAGACAGTGATGGAGTGAATGATGGTGAAAGTTTTTCTTTTTCGGGCCACCCTGCCTTGGTGGGAATCGGCCAGTGTGATAATAAAAAAATAATAAATTTTGTGTTATTAATTAATTCTTTTAGAAACCCAGCGGAAGAAAACTTTGCAGACACTGAAGTTTACTAATCAACGTTCTCTCTGTGCAACAAGAAGAAATATCCACTTGGATAAATAAAACACCTATGCAATATTTGGGTATCTTCATTGTGGAAACGAACCCAGGTGTTTCCTTCTCAGGATTCCTGTTGCTGACCTCTACTGGCTGCACCGTATTTGGTAGCAGATGTAGAAAGAAATAGAACCAATATGGCAGGGTGTTTTTTCCTTTCATGTCGGAAGTAATCGAGGCATGAGGAGAGAGCCTTCTGCTTCACTATACTTGCCTCAACCATCTAAAAAGAGTAAATAATTCTTAATCATGATAGAAGTAAATAGTTCTGCCTTGGTGTGGACTCTCTTAAGCTTCTATCTGTCTTTTCTATGTTATTTCTCATTGACTCAATCACTTACGTAATTTTTTTCGCCTTTACTTGCAACTATAATAATTTCCACTATAACATTTAACGATCTTTCTCGATCGTTCTCATTTGTTCATATATTTTTTCTCATATTAATTTTCTCATCATCAAGTATTTCTTCTGAGCAGCAATTAATCTCCCATCTTCCCCTTCTTAAACCATTCTCATTGTTACTTTTTAATTTCCAACATTTCACTTGTTCATTATTCTTTCATTTCCCCTAAATTTCTCGGACTTATTCTTCACCAATAATTCTGCCCATTTCCCTTAAAAGTATTTTTTAAAAAAGTTTATTAAAAACTACAAGGATCAGAACTATTACATTTTTTTTAAATCAACAAGTAGGTCGAAATCTCTAATTAAAAAAAGTTGTCTCAGGTAAATCCGTGGTAATATTTTAATAATTTTTTTGGCTTTATAGACTTTGTACTTCACTTATTTTGATCGTTAAGTCTTTCAGCTAGAGTGACTTATGTGACACAGTATTATCATGAGCTGTATGTCACACAGATTACTAGACGGAGGATGGAGCCTTCACAACTAATTTGTAGTGAATGGCGAATTTGGATTGATCAAACTAAGGACTGAACCTCCACTATTGCAGGCAGTGAATAGAACACACGGGTTTAGCAGACGGAGTATCGAGACTTCACAACTCATTACACTAAATCCCACTCGGGTTCAAGGCCTCACAAAAACAATGATAATTTTTGAGTTCCTCATTTCACTTTCTTCTCTTATAATTTTTTCGTTCTTCTTTCTGTTTTCCCTTCTCTCCTTCTCCAATTCTTTACTGCTACCCCTTAGTAATTTATTTTTCTTCTTTCTCTCCAACCATTTATAAGTTTTCAGATATATTCTTTTTCATCTCTGATTATATTTTTCGTTTCATTCTCCTTCACCTGTCCTTTTTTTTATTTTATTCTTTTTATTATCCTTCAATCATTCTAATTGTTTTTGTTTCATTATGAGCCGTATTTCGTATTTTGTCTCTTTCAGTTTTGCTTCCGTATTATAAGTATTTTTTTTTTCTTGTTGCCTTCTCCCTCGAATTCAATTTTACAAATTAGCTTCGATGATTTTCTCTTTGCTACGATACAGTTCTTCATGTCTCTCTTAACGTCCCATTGACTATAAAATCATTTCCATTTTCATTCATCTTTGCTCCTTCACCTTGTGTTAGTTTCATCAGCCTCTCCCCTAGTTACCAGGTTCATTCAATCTACTGGGGCAAAGTAATGCTTTATTATCTCATTAATATTATTATCATCGGTGTTTCAGGAGCTGATTCACCTGTAGTGTTCTCTTACATCCTCCCCTCGTAGCTGTTTCTCTTACCCTCATCTTCACCCCTCTTTTCTGCCTCTTTTACCCTCATCTTCACCCCTCTTTCTTGCCTCTTTTACCCTCATCTTCACCCCTCTTTGCTGCCGCTCTTGCCCTCTGATATAAACGACACACCTGACTCCAATTCCCCATCACATTCCAAACATGAATTTCTCACCCCTTTCTTCCCCTCCCTCACAATTTATTAACACTATTTTTTAAAGTGTATGGTTAACCAGATTTACCAGGTAAAAGTGGCTGACTAATTCAGCTCGTTTGAACGTCCGTCTGATGTTATAAAACATTTATATGGGGGAACAAGATGAAGTTGCAGCCAGCTGTAGGCCAACGATTTCATATGGTCAACAGACTTTATTTCCTTGATATTACTGTGGTAATGGAACATATTACATAATCGTAACCATCTGCTAATGAATGATCTCGGATGAAATTATGTTCTTGAGAAGGGAACAGCCAGAGTGTAGCTGCTGTTGGCTGCCCTTCTTGTTAAACAGAAGCTGCCTTCTCGCTTCCCGCCAAGTGGAGCCAAGTGTTGTACCTTGGCAATATTGGTCTTGTACATAAGATCATCCGCATCTCTCCTGTGCTGAAGGTTATGTTATAATGACAGATCTATCCAGTCAGGGACCAGCCGAGAGATAAATCGTATTCCTCAGTTCTAATTTTATTCTGCCTAAAATTCATAAATGAGACGAGAGGCAAACAGTCCAAGACAGTGGATCATAATACTCAAGGTGTGAGCACTTGCGCCACGTAAAGAGTTTTTCAGTACATACTTTCCAGCAGATACATGAAACGCCTTAGTGTTATTAAATTAACTGTGGCTCTGCTTGCAAGGTTTACCACGTAATCCTCACAGAAAAATTGGAGTCAAGTTTTATCTCTAGGATTTCCACCTCACTCTTGGGTTCTAACATTTGTTTCTTATTCTTACCACTGTTTCAGTATTATCTTCAAGATGCCTAGAAACCATCATCTGTTGAGTCTTCTCAGACACAAATGTAATCTGCCATCGTTTTAGTCAAGACTGATTTAACTCTATACTGAGAGATTTATACTCTACACTGGAGAGGCTGGCATTTTCTCTCTTCCATAAGTAAATGTCAGAGTACAGTCATCTGCATAGTCATGGGTTTCTGAAATGAAGAATATCATTGAATTAAACGTTCTATTACAATTGACTAAGCACACTTATTTGCGGTTCACTGGAACCGTTAGGGTAGATTCTGTCTTATTATTAACTATTCCTAGAGATCTACCTTTACGATAATCATTAAAGAGGTGTAGTTCAGATCCAGATTCTTCAAGTTTATGCAGTTTTGCCATGAGTCCCAGGTGAGTCCCAGGTGTAATGCTTCAGTCACAGAGAAAGTGACTGGGCGAACCTGGTGCCACATGGGGGCCCAGAAACTTGGAGGGCTTGATGATGGAGGTGCTAATGGAAAACCTCATGTGCCAACACTAAAGGGACATTACCAGAGAGACAGGAGAGCTTCAATTACAAGCTGAAGCCAAACTACAAGAGAGGGGACTACACAGGCATGAAGAATTTCCTGCACGAGGTTCAGTAGGGAAGAGCACTGGCAGGAATATATGACAACAATATATAAGGAAGCTGAGGAGAGGTTTGTACCCAAGGGTAACAGAAATAACGAGAAGGCTAGGATGAGCCCTTGGTTCACTCAAAGGTGTAGAGAGGCCAAAACAAAGTGTGCTAGAGAATGGAAGAAGTAAAGAAGGCAAAGGATCCAGGAGAATAAGGAGAGCAGTCGTAAGCAGAGCCAGAAATGAACGTGCACAGGTAAGAAAGGAGGCCCAACGACAATACGAAAATGACATAGCAGTAAAAGCCAAATCTGATCCGAAGGTGTTGTATAGCCACATCAGCATGAAAACAACAGTCAAGGACCAGGTAATCAGGCTGAGGAAAGAAGGGGAGATCACAAGAAACGACCGAGAAGTATGAGAGGAGCTCAACATGAGATTCATAGAAGTGTTCACAGAGGAGACAGAAGGGACTCCAGAAAGATGGAGAAGCGGGGTACACCATCGAGTGTTGGACACAATACATACAACCCAGGAAGCAGGGAAGATTTGGCCTGTAAGCCACTGATTAACTTAATGCTTCTCGTAACAAAAGGTATAACAGATGCCAGGAAGTATTGATGTACACTGAGTCACTCAAAGCTTTAATAAGAACTGTAAAGTATTTTCCGGGTTTTAATTAATATGCCAAGATTTTCAGGCCTTTTCTATCACTCCTGTATATATATGTACAACTATCATCTTCTTAGTAGGGCACCACGATAAACAACTTAACATTAATAACAAGGATATGTCACTTCCTCTTAAATAAATTAACATAAATTATGAGGATATTTGTCACTTCCTCTTCAATAAATACACTTCACCATGTCGGCAGCTGGTAAGAGTTAATTACAGACTAAGGCAGGCTATTTCTGTACTGGAAGTTTTCTCTGGAAAGACAGGACTTTCTAGCAAAATCCCCTTGTGATGGCTCTGGAGATAATATGGAGGAGCTAGAAGAGCCTCTTATGTAAATGCTCACAATATCAGAGGGGAAATACCTCAAAGGCGATGGGGCCGGATAACATCTCTCCATGGGTCCTGAGAGAGGGAACAGAGACGCTCTGTGTACCAATAATAACAGTCTTCATCACATCTATCGACACAGGGCGAATGTAGTCCCAGTTTTTAAAAAGGAGACAGACACGAAGCATTAAACTAGAGACTAGTGTCACTGACATGTATAGTATGTGAAGTCGTGGAGAAGATTATCAGAAGAGTGGTGGAACACGGTTTCAGGGATGGGAAATCCTGTGTCACAAACCTACTGGAATTCTGTGTCAGGGTAACAGCAGTAAAACGAGAGAGAGGTGGGTAGACTGCGTTTTATTGGAGTGTAAGAAGGTTTATGACGCAGTTTCACACAAGAGATTAGTGCTTAAGCTGGAGAACCAGGCAGGTATAATACGGAAGGCGCTGCAATGGATCGGGGAGTACCTGTTGGGAAAACATCAGAGTCATGGTACGTGACGAAGTGTCAGAGTGGGAGCCTGTGGCGAGCGGGGTTCCACAGGGGTCAGTCCATCAGTCTTGAATAGATGATGGACTGACCACATCGACTCAAGGCTGAGGGACTGATTACCTCATTCTCCTCCTGTTCTTCAAGTTTCTCCTTTGTGGGGTCTGATGAAGCCACTGTGTGGCGAAACGTTTCCTCAATAAAGATACCCAAGAGTTGCACATGTGTTTAATTCAACAATATATATATATATATATTTTTATTTTTTTATTATCACACCGGCTGATTCCCACCAAGGCAGGGTGGCCCGAAAAAGAAAAACTTTCATCATCATTCACTCCATCACTGTCTTGCCAGAAGGGTGCTTTACACTACAGTTTTTAAACTGCAACATTAACACCCCTCCTTCAGAGTGCAGGCACTGTACTTCCCATCTCCAGGACTCAAGTCCGGCCTGCCGGTTTCCCTGAATCCCTTCATAAATGTTACTTTGCTCACACTCCAACAGCACGTCAAGTATTAAAAACCATTTGTCTCCATTCACTCCTATCAAACACGCTCACGCATGCCTGCTGGAAGTCCAAGCCCCTCGCACACAAAACCTCCTTTACCCCCTCCCTCCAACCCTTCCTAGGCGATTTCAGAATATGCAAAACAACCACTGTGAAAGAATAGAGAAGTTCCAAGCGCTTTCGTGACGACTCACATTATCAAGTAACAATGATAATGTTCCTTGATAATGCGGGTAGTCACGAAACCGCTTGGAATTTCACTATTCTTTCACAGTGGTTATTTTCATATATATATATATATATATATATATATATATATATATATATATATATATATATATATATATATATATATATATATATATATATAAAGAGAGAGAGAGAGAGAGAGAGAGAGAAAATACATCCATACTTATAGTCATGCATTCATACACATAGGTAGATAAATAGGTAAAGATAGATAGTCAGATAGACGGAGAGGTAGATATTGAGAGAAAGAGACTTACAGGAGAGTGGCAGGAAACATCAACTTTACTGTTACAATAATCAGGTCCCTTGACACCTGCATGACTTATGATGGTGTTGGTGCCTTTGTCAGGTGTTGTGCAGTGGTGTTGTTTTGTGGAGTTGTATTCTTGTGTTGCGTGATCTTGTGGGGAGATGTGCTGTTGCGCTGTGTATTGGTGGTGTTAAACTGTTGTGCTGTGGTGTTGTGTTGTGATGTTCTGTGGTGGTGTTATACTGTTGTCCTGCGGTGTTGTGTTGTGATGTGCTGTGGTGGTGTTATACTCTTGTGATGTGCTGTGGTGGTGTTATACTCTTGTGATGTGCTGTGGTGGTATTATACTCTTGTGATGTGCTGTGGAGGTGTTATACTCTTGTGATGCGCTGTGGTGGTGTTATACTCTTGTCATGTGATGTGCTGTGATGGTGTTATACTGTTGTGCTGTGGTGTTGTATTGTGATGTTCTGTGGTGGTGTTATAAAATTGTCCTGTGGTGCTGTGTTGTGATGTGCTGTGGTGTTGTGATATGCTGTGGTGGTGTTATACTGTTGTGTTGTGGTGGTGTTAAACTGTTGTGCTGTGGTGTTGTGTTGTGATGTGCTGTGGTGGTGTTATACTGTTGTGTTGTGATGTAGTGCAAATTTTCTAGTGTAGTGTTGTGTAATGTGCTGTTTTGCTATGTATTAGTGGGTTATGATGGTGTTGTTGTTTGGTATATTTGAGGCGAGCGATGTTGTTATAATGTAGTGGTACGTGGTGATGTGTTGCATATTGGTAGAGAGTGGTATTGCTGTGTTGTAGTGTTTTTTTTATTGTTGGTGAGCTGCAGGTGTTATGTTGTCGTGTTGTTTGCTGTTGGTCATCCTGTGTTATTTAACTGTTGTAAGAGAATATGTTCATCACTTAATATTATAGCGCGAAAGTCCCCGTTTATAGCTAAAATAGAGACTTTCGGCGTTATATTATTATCTGTTAATATATGAAAAATACCATGGTATTATCACTATTTTGTTATTATCACTATTTTGTTATCACTATTTTGTTATTATCACTATGTTATTATTATCACTATTTTGATTATTATTGTTAGGTAGGATTTCTTGTGTATATAGAGTTTAAGTCTCGGAACCATCCGGTGAATTGTTCAATTGTTTATGTCCGGCTGGCTGACGTTTGGGTCAGCTGATCCAACCTGACGACGTGTCAACAGACTGGCAAGTAGTCGGTCTGCTCCATGCTCTAGCCTTGACAACTGATCGTATATTGGCTCTTACGGTGTACAGTTTGAATGGTTTTGAGAATTGGACTCTAGAGCTGACTCAGTTTGTTCCTCATTGCTCTGAAAGATTCTTTTGATATTTATATTCTTGGTCAGTTCAGTAATCCATAGAGATGCTTTACGGCCAGATTCAAAGGTCTTGTTAAATCTTATACCTTTTGTATTTTGAGTTTACAGTCTTGTTAAGACAAAGACGTAAATGTATATGGTAAATTTATTGTACAAAGTATTAAGTTACATTAATTACAAAGAGAAGATAAAGTATTGTATTTAAATACTTTAATAAATTTGAATATTATTCTATGGAGTTTCCCCAGTTGAAATTATTTCCCCTAGACTCTAAAATACCTTTAAATAACTCGGATCCAAAAATCTTGTTGCATAAGAAATAAATGGTAACAGGCCACATTCTGAAGTTCTTTAAAAAAAATTTTATTCGCAACAAATGGGGTACCCGTCCGGGAGCTCTGTTGTTCTAAGACTTTGATCAAAAGAACAATATTAAAGTTATATTCTGGGAATTTATTTTTAGTTAATTTCAAAATATTGATCATGGAAGATCACATTAAAGAGTTATTTGAAGATTTAACATTGTCAAAGCTGGACTCCTTGAAACTTCAAACGTGCTGGCAGATAGCCCGTAAATTGGGAGTACCATACGATAGATATTACACAGCCAATACCGTAAGGGCAATAATTAGAAACAAATTGTTTCCAGGGGCCTCTAACCATCATGTAGCAGGAGATTCTGACTCTGAAAGTTTAGTTTCTCAAGTAAGCTACCAGTCGAGATTCGAAGTATTAGAAAAACAATTTCAAAGAGTTGATCTTGAAATTGAATCAGATAGATTAGGTCCCGCTTGGGCCTCTAATAAAGTAGATGAAGTATTACAGGGTGCAGCCGCTGTTCGGCATTCGCCCGTTACTGAAGGAATTCCTATTAATGGTCAGCCTGGCCCTCACCAAGGTGCACGTCCAAAGGAATATCCACATACCGCCAGTTCAATTCCCTCATTTTCGATACCATCGGGGCATATTTCTCAAAGTCAGTTTGAGAAATTAGAGAGACTATTTATTTTACAGACTGCTCAAATTGAGGCTCAGCGTAAATTAAATGAAGAAGACTTTCAAAGGGAAACGCTCCGCTATATAAGACAACAACAACAACAAGGTAATGTGAGTGAAAGATGTACTGAATCCTCAAATGATTCTTTCAATATGCAAAAAGCTGCATCTATGGTTCCAAGGTTTAATGACGGAGATTTAGATACTTATTTTGAAGTCTTTAAGAATCAAGCACATGCTATGCGCTGGCCCCGACAACACTGGGCAACCTTATTACATACTTCGTTGTCTGGTAAAGCTCAAAGTTGTACGGCTACGTTACCTTTTGAGAAATATGTGGATTATGATTCCGTTAAGAAGGCTATCCTAGAGGCTTATGATCTCCTCCCAGTAAGTTATCAAAAAACCTTTAGAGCATTAAAACGCCAGCCAACTCAGTCGTATGTAGATTTTGCACGTGAAAAGAAAATCGCTTTTGAGAGATGGTGTAGAGCTTCTAACTGTAAATCTATGGAAAGTCTTTCCCAATTGATCCTGCATGAGGATTTCTATAATAATTTATCAGAAGACTTGCATAGGTATTTGATTAGTTGCCCCATAATAAATATACTAGAAACAGCCTCGCTCGCCGATAATTATGAAATATCTCAACAATTGATTGGCGAAACAAAAAGTAAGGAAACATTGACTAAATATGCCCCTAAGAAAGGACGATCCAATCTTACACAGATGCGTCGCATACAGAATCCTTGCACGCCCTCATATGATGCCTCCACGCCCATTAATAATAAATTTAGATCTAACTCTAGGAAAAGTTCAAAACCACTAAGGCATAACAGTGAGTTGAACTGCACTTATTGTAATAAGAAAGGGCATTTAAGGAAACACTGTTATTGGCTAGAGAGGGATACCAGGAACGAGCGACTTCGTTTCCCAACTCAGGTAATATCTTCATCGACCACTCAAAAGAAACTGAACCCTAGTACCGAACAAGGTTCACAAGAACGAATCAGTAGTCATTCTAGATGACTCAATACTAGAGCTGTTTCAGAAAAAGATATTCACTCAGCTATGAGTCCCTACTTTGCTAAAGTGAAAGTTGGAATAGACGAGACTCAATTAGTTGAAATTAATTCCTTCCGTGATACTGGAAGTTATTTAACATTGTTGAAGCAGGACATACTTCCCGTAAGTGATATGACTCGCACAAAGCTAGATGTCTTATTAGAAGCCTATGGAGGCGCCATTATAAGAGTGCCTCTTCACAGGATATACATCCAAACACCAAGCTATACTGGCTTTGTGTCGGTAGGTATATCCAGTGAAACTTTTCCTATTCAGGGCGTTGACTTACTCATAGGCAATGATCTAGACTATCCGGGTATAAGCCGAGAGCCTCTAGTTATTGATAATTCTACTGACATTAACTATGCCATAGAAGCTCGAAAAGAGGCTCCTACCTTATTTCCTCTCAATGTTATAACTAGAGCAATGTCTAGAGCGCCTCAAAATCCTTTATCAACAGAAGTCCTAAGTGAAGGCGAAGATTTAGGTCTCGATTTATTGTTCAGCCGATCCTTACAACCCGGATCTTCAAATCTGAAATATTCTATGATCGGCCCTTTTCAAGATTCTGATATTAAAATGCTATCGAAAGAAGATTTAATAAGGGATTAGTTCCTTGATCCATCCCTAGAGAAATTACGAGAGCTAGCTATCACAGAAGACGACGCCCAAGACCTGGACAAATGTTACTATCTTGCTAATGGTATATTAATGAGAAAGGAAAAGTCTCTTTTGTCTTCCGACGATCATCTGTCTACCAGCAAACATCTAGTAGTGCTACCTAGCACCTTTAGAGAATTGGCTATTAGTTTTGCCCACCATAGTCCCATGGGAGGACATTTGGGAGTAAAGAAAACGCTGAGCAAAATAGCCAAGCATTTTCATTGGCCCAGAATGAAGGAGACTGTGGAACGCTATCTAAAAGGTTGTCAAGTCTGCCAAGTGACCGGCAAACCTTCGCACACACCTCCACCAGTTCCTCTCATTCCGATTCCCGTCAGTGGTGAGCCCTTCTCACGCCTGATAATAGATTGTGTTGGTCCGTTACCAAGGACTAAACAAGGGAATCAATATCTGTTTACAATTATGGATGTCGTTACTCGATATCCAGAGGCTATCCCTTTGAGAAAAATTAATTCTCGCATCATTGTTCGAGCTTTGCAAAAAATTTTCTCACAGGTGGGGATTCCCCGAATAATTCACTCCGATCAAGGTTCAAATTTTACCTCTAAGATGTTTCGAGATGCCTTATCTCGCCTCGGAATTAAGTCCGTATTTTCTGTTGCTTATCACCCTCAGTCACAAGGAGCCCTCGAACGATTTCATCAAACATTAAAAGCAATGATGAGAGCGTACTGCGAGCAGTTTTCCAGAGATTGGGACGATGGAATATCATTCCTCTTGTTCGCCTTAAGGGAAAGCGAACAAGAAAGCACTGGGTTTAGTTCATTTGAATTAATTTACGGACACCAAGTACGCGACCCCCTCGCCCTACTAAAAGACTCATGGACCGGAAAATCAGAACCCTCGTTTAAAACAACTCCAACTCTAATGCAAAGGCGTTGGTCACAACTGAGGGAATTAGCCTCAAAAAAAAAAAACTTAGCTAAGGCCCAATCCAAGATGAAGCATTGTTATGACAAACACACACGCTCTCGTTTCTTCTAACCAGGTGACAGTGTGATGGCACAGAAATTCTTACCTGGACACGCTCTGCAACCTAGATACGAAGGTCCTTTGGAAGTGATTGAGCGGCTCAATGAGGTAAATTATGTACTACAAACTCCAGGAAAGAGAAAAGCAAAACGTACTGATCACATAAACCAACTTAAAGCTTACCACCCTAGTATCGTACCAGTTTCGACAGTTCTTCCTTTAGCTGAAACTGAAAATGTAAGTCTGCCCAGCATCTCTAAAGCGATAGAAGTACGTTTAAAAAATTCAGAGACATTGCAATCTCTTGATACCTTTCTTATGGACCTTGATTTGAAGAAAGCAAAAGATATCAAACAGGCGCGGATCTAGGAACAAAGTTTGGGGGGGGGCCCGACGGCAGAATTTTCGGTTGTTTAAAGAGCATTAGCATTACCGTTTCTCCACTAACGGGATTCTTATTTGTTAATTACTGGCGGACTGACCTAAATGAATGGGCATAACCATCTGCTCTAGGTGCCAGTGTTTCTCTTCGGATCCAAATGAGAGGGCCGATTTTTCTGAGAAAAAAAAACACTGACCTTACAATGTGAGGAATTTTGTATCTTATTAAAACTTTATTGACAGTAAGAATTTAATAGCTAGAGACTTTTACATTAGACATTAACTTAAATCTACAATATATATATATATATATATATATATATATATATATATATATATATATATATATATATATATATATATATATATATATATATATAAATATCGTGTCCAATAGGTAAAACTGGTCATTTAGCAAGAACTCATTTAAATTAAGTCCTTTCAAAAATTTTCTCTTATACCTTTGAAGATATATTTTTTTCATTAATGTTAATGTAAAAATTTTTAATGTTGCACCAAAAGAATCTTAGAAAACTTACCTAACCTTATTATAACAAGAACAATTTATTTTAGCCTAACCCAACTGAATATATTTTAGATTTGTTTACAATAATTTAATACTAAACAAACACAGTGAAATATATTTTTTTCGTTAGGTTCAGAATGATTTTGGCGAAATTATTGCATACACAAATTTTCACTTGTCCTATATGGCAAGATGAGCGTTGCTATTTAAGCCAAGATCACAAGTTCTGCCTATTCGGCACGACATATATATATATAAATATATATATATATATATATATATATATATATATATATATATATATATATATATATATATATATATATATATATACCTGCTTAAGACAGTAAGCATTATACTTTATAATATTACCTATAATAGTAGCCTTAAAAGTAACATGCAAAGGTTATTACACTGAAAGGATTAATCACACTGCAGCCTAAGCAAAGAGAAGACGGCGGTTCCATTCCTCAAACTTGTTGATCACACGATCAACAGGAACATGTACATCGTTGTGGACGGCGAGTAGTGCGAGGCCGTTGAGGCGATCCTGACCTATGGTGCTCCTCAAGTATGTCTTCAGGCGTTTCAGGGCTAAGAACGATCGTTCGGCTTCTGCATTTGAGACTGGCAGGGTCAGTAGGATGGTAAGGAGCTTCGCGATGTTCGGAAACATACGGGCCTCGGCGTATTCCTTTGCTTTCTTGACAGATTCGAAGGCCGGAGCGGAACATGTCCACCGCTAATGGATGAGACCACTGACGTCTCAGGGAAGGAACAAGCAACCATCATCATTCGACACGTCAAAGAAGATGTCAAGGAGGATTTCCTCGCTTTCGTTCATGCCCATGACCTCACTGGTGAAGGCCTGGCCCAACTGCTCATCCAAGCCGTCGAGGGCCTCGACGAGGGCCTCAACATATTTACCCATATCTCTGAGATATGGGTAAAAATGTTGAAACTTAGCCTAATAAAAATAACAATTATTATTATTATTATTATTATTATTATTATTATTATTATTATTATTATTATTATTATTATTATTATTATTATACTCTTTCACGGTAGGCTACCGTAGGCATAGCTCCAAGGCTCCAACCCACTCCACTCTGGCACTGTCCCACAAGCCCCCAAAACAGGCATAAACACAATAGCCTAATGTATTAATCTTGCCCTGGCACCTTTACCTGGTGCAGTAAGGTCACTGAATGGTTCATGAACCCTTACCCTCTCGTCCTGGTTCGTGCCCGGCTCGCAGTGAGTCAGTATGTGTGTTGGAGCCTTGAAATACCGGGGGACGGTGACTCACCGTCACGGGGTCACGCCGCATCAGCCGTCTGATGTTACCACGTGCTCTCAACATGCAACACTGCTTGACGCTCGCTGAGGCTGAGCCTCGTTCTCTCAGAGCCTGCCTGCCTCTCTGGGTGTTATGCGAAATTTCATTCAAGTTAGGACATTTCCACGATTTTTTTTGCCACATCTCATTATTCTCAGCATCAATACAGCTCCAAAATGTTTATTATAAGTATCCAACCTTAAAAAGCATTTTTGTATTGTTATGGAGCTAGAGGTATTAGTGGTCTGTAAACTTGCAAAGTTGCAAAACAAATTTAAATGCATCCCAAAGCAGTGGCGTAACTACTGTGGCCCCCCCACTTGAAAAGGAGTATCTGCATAGTTTTGTGTCTAGAAAAGTAATATATATATATATATATATATATATATATATATATATATATATATATATATATATATATATATATATATATATATATATCGGCTTTAAAATCTCAAATAATTCGGGAGGGCATGCCCCCGCCATGTAAAGGATTGGCCCCTCCTTCCCCTCGCCCCAAAATGAAAACCCAGCTACGACACTGGGCCAAAGCCCAAAGAGGGCCAAAGGGGGGGGGGGGGGCTCGGGCCCCCTGGGCCCCCCCTTATATCTGCGCCTGATATCAAAGACTTGTGTGAAGGCTTACTCAGCCCTGTAATAACTTCAGACAGTATTACCAAGGCTGGCTCCTCCTCAGGAAAATTAATGAATAGAAAAAGAAATAATAACAGACAAACATAAACACTTTATTATATAGAAAATAAAAAATATAAAACACTTAAATATGAAATATTAATCCTACATTAAAGAAAATGAAAAATGAAAAAATATAAATGATATCTGAATTCAACGCTAATATATATAGGGGTGTCTGGTGTTGGTGACACTGTGTTGTTGAAATCGTAGCCGTTGCTGATGATGGGGGGGGGGTTGCAGGTGTTGGTTACGACACACTGGCTAGTTCTTCACAGTATAGCCTTGATTATTATATCCTGATGACAGGAAAGCAGGTTCTTTACTGCTGCAATGATGAGGGGTTATGTCCTGCAATTTCATACAGGTGCACAGGTAATTAAATCCAAAAAGGGGAAGTCTCAGGACGTTAGTCCATCTCCACCAGTTCTTCTCGTTGATTGACAGGTGACCCTCTCTGTCATCCAAGCTGAAAAGATAGACAGGTTACCCACTGCTTAAATAATCACTCTCCATGATAAGAACAATACCTAGAAGATGTGGTGATTATTACAACAGTCAACATAGAGCAAGGCTGAAAAGACTAAGTTTATTATTGGTCAAAAGTGAAGCTTTCAACCCATAAATCCACTAGAATACAAGGCAGGCATGTACTTACAGTAGTGCTGGGAGCTGTGAGTCTAGTGATTACTGTTTGGACCAGAGCCCCACACGTCACCTTTCGGGGGAGGGGGGGAAGGAGGAGGGGAAGGGATAGCGGGAGCTAGACTGGCCCTACCTTACCAAGCAGCCGGCAGTCAAACTATCACTTTCGGGGTGGGGGAAAAAGGCGGGAATAGCAGGAGCTTGACGTACCCTACCTTAACAAGTAGCCGGCAATGAAACTATTGTTACTATATACTCCCTCGCTACTCCTATCTATTGAACTTTTACCTCACACTCCCCCTTACCAAGACTTATAGTCAAGGAGTGTAAGAAGAATAGGCGAGGAAAAAGTTCTAACATGTGGAAGTCGCGTAAGGCAACAAATCTTCTACTGACTGTCACGACTTAACCAGTCAGAGAAATAATTGGATGAACCATTGATATACACAAAATGGAACTTAAAAGCCTGGAGTGCCAATGTCCACCTCAGGAGGCGACTGTTGGTTCCCTTAAAAGTTTCTAGGTATATAAAAGGTTTGTGGTGCATTTCTAAAATGAATTCTTTTCCCAGCAAATAAAATTTAAGTTTGGAGATACCCCACACAAGGGCTAAACATTACTTTTCTATTGAGGAGTATCTTGTTTCTGCGGGAAGGAGTTTCCAGCTTAGGAAGCATACAGGGAAGGGACTACCATCATGGTTTTGTAGTAACACCGCACCTAATCCAGTATTGGAGGCATCAGCTCTTAAGCAAAATGTTTTATTAATATCTGGAATCTTAAGTATAGGGTCTTTCGAAAAGATACTTTTAATCTCATTAAACTTTTCCCGAGCTATGTCGGAAAGTTCAAGAGGTTCTTTCACAGACTTTTTAAGGAAGTCGGATAAGATGCCTGTAAGATCAGTAAGGTTCGGGATAAACCGTGCATAAAAATTTACAGAACCAAGAAAGCTATGTGCATGAGCTTCTTGGTTTTGGGGAATTTAAATTCAAATAAAGCTTTGATCTTACTGTGGAGAGGCTGCAGAGAGTTATTAGAAAGTATCATTCCAAGATATCTAATCTTGTTATACCCAAGGAAGCATTTCTTCGGCTTGGCAGTGAGGCCATGTGAGTGTAACCTACGCAAAACTGATGTTAATGTTTGGATATGTTTGCCCCACGTGGATGTCATGACGTAAATGTTATCAAAATAATCTGAAAATTTGGTATATTACCCAAGACCTTTCTCATCAGTCTCACGTAGGTAGCACAGGCAGTTACCAAACCGAAGGGCATAGTTCTATATTGCATCAGTCCTTGGTGTGTAGGAAAAGTGGTGTACTGCTTAGAAGAAGGATCTAACATTACTTGATGATATGCCTGTGCAATATCAATCTCTGAAAAGAAGGAAGCGTCATAAAATTTGTGTAGATCGCTATCTATCAAGGGCATAGGCTCAGCATCCCACCGAGTTATAGCATTAAGGCCTCTGAAGTCAATAGCAAGTCTATATGAATTATCCACCTTCTTAACCATGACTACTGGTGAACAATATGAAGATACTGAAGGTTCAATGATCTTTAGTGTTAATAATTTGTCTACCTCTCGGTCAAATGCATCCCTAAGGTGAACTGGAACTGGGTATAATTTTCGTTTCATAGGATTGTCCGTCACTAAGTCAATCTTATGGACTATCGTGGAGGTAATACCTGGAATATCAGTAAAGACGTCTGAAAAGTTACTCACACATTGAAGTAGTTCATGTCTCTTATGGTCATCCAAAGATTCATTAATATTAATGTTGGTTGCGCCCGAGTGGTCAAGAGTCACCAAGTCATGTAGTTCTTCATCATAATCTAAGTTAGAGGTGTCAATTACGCACACTTTACATTCTTCAGTTGTCTTATCAAGTTTGTGTGGAAAAACTAAGTCAAAGTTATTAAGGCAGTTAACCGAATTTCTTCGGTAATATTTCTTAAGGATGTTGATATGATAAAGCTTAGGTTTCCCCTTGACTTCTATGAGGTAATCAACTTTCCCACAATTTTTTAATACTTTATATGGACCTTTCCATGCTACTAATAATTTATTTGACTTGATCAGCAAAAGTACAAGAACTTCATCCCCTACTTTAAAACTTCTCCTCTGACTTTTGGAATCAAAATATGTTTTGTACTGGTCCATTGACAAACTTAAGTTTTTCGAAACTATGTCAGAGGTCTCCTCAAGTTTGGATCTAAGGTCAAGGAGAAACTGGTAAGAAGACTGAACCTCAGCATTTACCTCCTCATTAGTCCATAAGTCATGAAGGATGGACAATGGGCCTCTGGCCTGTCTACCATAGAGAAGTTCAAAAGGTGAAAACCCCAAAGAGTCACTGGGAACTTCCCTCATGGTAAACAAAGCACAGGGTAGGTAACGATGCCACTCCTTAGGTTTAAGGAAGCAAAGTTTCCTTAAAATGGACTTGAGAATCGAATGCTGGCGCTCAATCCTCCCATTACAGCTGGGATGATAGGGTGTGGTGAAGAGAGGCTACACTCCCAGAAGTTGGTAGAGATGTTGCATTAAGTCAGTTGTGAATTGTGTCCCACGGTCAGACAAAATTTCTCTAGGGATGCCCACTCTGGAGAAGATGGACAAAAGGGCTTCAGCCACCTCTGTAGTGGTTATGGTCTTTAAGGGTATGGCTTCAGGGAAACTCGAAGCATAATCAACTAATGTTAATATATATCTATGTCCCCCAGATGAAAGTGGAGATAAAGGACCAACGATGTCAATAGCTACTCTTTCAAACGGTACCGTAAAGATAGGCATTTTGACCATAGATACTCGCCTGGTACCTCGGGAGGATGACAGTTGGCCAACTTTACGCGATCTACAATAGGTAGTGACATCTGAGGACATTTTTGGCCAAAAATAGTTTTCCCTAATTTTATTTAAGGTTTAACGATGCGAGAAATGTCCGGCCACTGGCAGGTCATGAGCCATTTTAAGAACAGTCTCCCTGCATTGACTTGGAACAACTAAGATGGAATAGTCTATCTCATCTGAATTTAATTTGAATACTGACTTGTACAAGATACCTTTTATATATTCAAATTTATATGAAAAGTTTTTCCTTTGGATCACTTGATTTTGTTTAGCGGCATTATGGCAATTCTGAAGAGAAGGGCAATTACGTTGTAAATTGACAAAAGAGTCCTTTGATATAGCTAAAGGCTTGAAGTCAGGGAAAATCAAAGGATGGACAGTAGGAGAAGCCTGGGCTTTGGTCTGAGCCCTAGTCAAGATATTTATGGAATCAGAGGTGATATCTTTACTTTCATCTAACAAGTGAACCGGTGATCCTACTACCTCGCTCTCGAGAGTAGCATCAATGGTTTTTAACCCCATATGAATCTCACGAGACATTGTCTCATCTGAACTTTCAAGGGGCTTCTCTGACTCTACAGGAAGAGGATCTGAAAAGCTTATGTCCACCTTTGGTGATGAAAGGTCAACCTTTTACATTACCTATTAGTACAGAGCAAGAAGTGATGGGAACTAGTACGGCTTCAGACCAACCTGTGAACCATTTAGACCTAATGTAACAACGGATGGTAGGAAAAGTGTCCGTACGGCCCAAGTAGTCTGAAAGTATAGCAGAGGAATGAGTTTCTTTAAGGTTAGGGAACAGCTTATCAGAAATGACTATACATGTGCATCCAGTGTCTCGTAAAATTGTAGATACATTAAGTCCATTAACTGTTCCTGAACAGAAGGGTACTTGGTCGTTACAGTCTTTAAAACATCTTCCAACTTGTTGGACCTTCTTAGAAAGAGAATCTGGACGTTTATGTCCCTAACACCACACAAATGACAAACAGGAATAAAAGAAGTCATTTTACTTTCCATTAGAGGCTTTGATTTCTTAAGGTCTGATGAACCCTTGCCCTTAGGGTTCGATCCCTTAGGTCTTTATAGGAATTGTGAGCCTCAGCATACAGGTCAACAGCCTCAGCAACTTCCTCAGCTTTAATCAGGTTACGTTCTCTGATGAATGTTCGTATCTGATGGGGAAGAGCTGTCAGGAACTGGTCAGCAACCATGAACTCTCTAAGAGATTCATAACTGTGATCAATTCCTGAACTCTCTATCCAAAAGTCGAACAAACGAAAGAGTGTTACCTGTAACTGCTGAAAGTTCTGGCCAGGCTGTAAGGTGGCATACCTGAAATCTTTCCTGTAAGAATTAGTGGTTTTTTGATATGCTTTAAGGATTGCCTTCTTCAGTAGGTTATAATTACATAAGATATCCTGCGACAAAGTTGCATAGATATTCAAGGCTGTACCAGAAAATAACATTCCTAACCTGGTAGCCCAGGTGTCAGCAGGCCATTCACAGAGGGTAGCGGTATTTTCAAACCTGATAATGTATGAAGTTATGTCTTCCCCCTCTGTGAAGGGAGGTAAATTATGTGTAGGAATATGTGCACTGACTGCATGTTGTTCCATTACTCCTTCCTCTAATTGTTGTTGTGTAAGAGTTAACTTTTTATTCTCTAATTCAAGGCGTGATTTTTCGAGCTCGCGATCCTTTTCTCTCTCTATTAACTCAAGCTCCCTAGCTTTTTCCTCACGTTCTCTAGCTTTTTCCTCAACTTCTCTATCCTTTGCTCTTTCCTCAAGTTCTCTTATTTTAGCCTGTTCCTCACGTTCTCTAGCTCTTTCTTCAGGATCAAGTCTATCACACTTCTTTTTTGTCTTCTCTTTCTCTTTCTAACTGTCTTTCTTGGATTTCTCTCTCAATTCTCTCTCTCTCCTTTTTCTCCTGTCTTTCAAGGTTCTCTTTCTCCTTTTTCTCTTCTCTTTCGATTCTCTCTCTCTCCTTTTTCTCTTCTCTTTCGATTCTCTCTCTCTCCTTTTCTTCTTCTCTTTCCCTTTCTAACTGTCTCTCTTCTCTCTCAATTCTCTCTCTTTCAAGTCTTTCCTGGATCTTAGCACTAATGAAAGATTCTAAATTTTTCCCTGTTATTCCTAACTTACTTCCAGCATTCATCCAAAACTGGTATTCCTCCATGCTTGCAAGAATAACTTAAACTATCAGGTGAAATGAAACGGGTATTAAAAAAAATGGAGGGCTCAGTTCCTGCTCCGTTCAAACTGTAAATAAACCAGAGGGCTCGATTCCTGATTCAATTAAACAATATGTATTAATTAAAACGAAGGGTTCTATGCCGGCTCCGAGCAAACAGTAAGTAGAATGGGGTCCCTTGACCATCCAATCTTCTCACCAACAAATCAAGAGCGTCCAACGACAGTTCCCTTGGTAAAATAAAGAGCTCAATGAAACAAATTGTCACTGGAAAATCTCGGGTCCCTAGAGTCTAATCCTCCAAAGTGTTTCAAGCTCACAAGAAAGGTGGTAGAATTAACTATTATATCCTGCCTGACTTGACTTACAATAAATTGAGACTATAACAATCACCAAGTCTTTTAAATACCTGTACCGTAGTCCTACCATAGAGAATGATTACTCATGGCTGGTGGTAACCGTCTGTGGTATGCAGCATTGAAGTTCCAATGGTACATTCGAGATGGAATTGAATCTTGATTCTGTCGAGTTGTATCCTGGCAAGGTCGCCACTTGTGAAGGCTTACTCAGCCCTGTAATAACTTCAGACAGTATTACCAAGGCTGGCTCCTCCTCAGGAAAATTAATGAATAGAAAAAGAAATAATAACAGACAAACATAAACATTTTATTATATAGAAAATATAAAATATAAAACACTTAAATATGAAATATTAATCCTACATTAAAGAAAATGAAAAATGAAAAATATAAATGATAACTGAATTCAACGCTAATATATATAGGGGTGTCTGGTGTTGGTGACACTGTGTTGTTGAAATCGTAGCCGTTTCTGATGATGGGGGGGAGGGGTCGCAGGTGTTGGTTACGACCCACTGGCTAGTTCTTCAAAGTATAGCCTTGAGTATTATATCCCGATGACAGGAAAGCAGGTTCTTTACCGCTGCAATGATGAGGGGTTATGTCCTGCAATTTCATACAGGTGCACAGGTAATTAAATCCAAAAAGGGGAAGTCTCAGGACGTTAGTCCATCTCCACCAGTTCTTCTCGTTGATTGACAGGTGACCCTCTCTGTCAACCAAGCTGAAAAGATAGACAGGTTACCCACTGCTTAAATAATCACTCTCCATGATAAGAACAATACCTAAAAGATGTGGTGATTATTACAACAGTAACATAGAGCAAGGCTGAAAAGACTAAGTTAATTATTGGTCAAAAGTGAAGCTTTCAACCCATAAATCCACTAGAATACAAGGCAGGCATGTACTTACAGTAGTGCTGGGAGCTGTGAGTCTAGTCATTACTGTTTGGACCAGAGCCCAACACGTCACCTTTCGGGGGGGGGGGAGGAGGAGGGGAAGGGATAGCGGGAGCTAGACTGACCCTACCTTAACAAGCAGCCGGCAATCAAACTATCACTTTCGGGGTGGGGGAAAAAGGCGGGAATAGCGGGAGCATGACTTACCCTACCTTAACAAGTAGCCGGCAATGAAACTATTGTTACTATATACTCCCTCGCTACTCCTATCTATTGAACTTTTCCCTCACAACTTGATATTACGTTATGAGGTTTTATTCGATGACGTCCGTAGGTGTTGTACATTGGGAATTCATGGCATAGATGTACAAGGAGCAAAGCCTTGCAAACAGTCACCTTATACCTCAAGTCCACTCAAACAAGAAACATTAAACAAAGAAGTAGAATTTTTGTTGTCCTATGGACTCATAGAATGAAGTAAAAGTCCGTGGGCCTCGTCCTGTATATTAGTTCCCAAGCCTGATGGAACTTCTAGAATGTGCACTGATTATCATAAGGTTAATGCTCTCATGGTACCTGATGGTTTCCCACTTCCCCGTATTGATGATCTAATAGACAGAGTATCAGGAGCCGCCTATGTCACCCACCTGGATTTATTAAGGGGCTATTACCAAGTGCCGCTTACCCAGCAAGCCCAAGAAATATCCGCATTTACTATACAAGGCGGATTATTCAATTATCGTGTTATGCCCTTCGGGTTGCGTAACGCGGCCTCTACCTTTCAGCGCTTGATGAACCTGCTGACCAATGATTTAGAAGGAGTGGATGCATATCTAGATGATCTTGTTATATATAGCAATGAGTGGGAGCAACATTTAATTCGCCTGGAAACTTTATTTAAGAAGTTAGAAAAGTACAACTTCACCATAAATTTAGCCAAGTGTCAGTTTGGACAAGCCAAGATTAAATACCTCGGGTTTTGTATAGGTCAGGGTGAGATACGTCCTGTTGATGTAAAAGTTAGGGCCATTGCCGAGTTTCCTATCCCTCAAGATAGAAAGTCTATACAGAGGTTCCTTGGAATGACTGGTTATTATCGACGTTTCAGTCCTAATTTTTCTCAGGTTGCATCTCCTCTTACTGAGTTAACCAGTAGTAAGATGAAGTTTTGCTGGAAAAAAGATTGTGAGATAGCTTTTAATCGGTTGAAGCGGTTGCTTTCTTCGTCACCCGTATTGAAAAGTCCTAACTTTAATCAACCCTTCTATTTACACATCGATGCCAGCGGTTATACTGTGGGGCCAGTGTTACTTCAGAAATCCCCCTCTACCGATATTTTGCATCCTATATCTTATTCTTCTTTAAAGTTGAAACGTCACCAAAAGAATTACGCCACTGTAGAGAAAGAAGCTCTTGCCCTAGTAATATCTTTGGAACATTTTGAGATTTATCTGGGAACCTCCTCCCATAAAATTATGGTATTTTCTGATCACAACCCTTTAATTTACATTAATTCTATGAAATCAAAGAATACCCGGATCCTCAGGTGGGCTCTGAGGATCCAACCTTATCTGATTAGTATTCAACACTTAAGTGGATCCCTTAACATAATTGCTGATGCCCTTTCTCGCCTCTGAAAAAAAATGTATACCTTAAAATGTAAAGTTAAGAAACGAGTACTCTTAGAGCCTAATTTATATATATATTATATATTTTTGTTAATGATTCTCTTTTATATTGACAGTATGACTATGAAAGCCGTTTCATTGATGGGACGAAGTATTAAGTCCACATGGATGACACTGACAGTCATGTCCGAGACTCCTATTCTCGAATTGTGTTGGAAGCCACTCCAGATAGTTCTTCCGGCCATTGTTCCAAAAGCTCATCCTCTGGCAAATAACCATGCTGATCGAGTTCTTTCTTCTCCATTCTTCCGTCGTACTACATGCCTTATTTACCAAGAGGACACTTACTATAAAGGAGATATTACCAAGGAGGCTTGCAAACTCCCTACTGCGACTGATTGTCGTACGGGAAGGGGGGGCGGGTGTTATATCTTCGAAATTGGTCATCCTGTGTTATTTAACTATTGTAAGAGAATATTATAGCGCGAAAGTCCCCGTTTATAGCTAAAATAGAGACTTTCGGCGTTATATTATTATCTGTTAATATTTGAAAAATACCATGGTATTATCACTATTTTGTTATTATCACTATTTTGTTATGATCACTATGTTATTATTATCACTATTTTGATTATTATTGTTAGGTAGGATTTCTTGTGTATATAGAGTTTAAGTCTCGGAACCATCCGGTGAATTGTTCAATTGTTTATGTCCTGCTGGCTGACGTTTGGGTCAGCTGATCCAACCTGACGACGTGTCAACAGACTGGCAAGTAGTCAGTCTGCTCCCTGCTCTAGCCCTGACAACTGATCGTATATTGGCTCTTACGGTGTACAGTTTGAATGGTTTTGAGAATTGGACTCTACAGCTGACTCAGTTTGTTCTTCATTGCTCTGAAAGATTCTTTTGATATTTATATTCTTGGTCAGTTCAGTAATCCATAGAGATGCTTTACGGCCAGATTCATAGGTCTTGTTAAATCTTATACCTTTTGTATTTTGAGTTTACCGTCTTGTTAAGACAAAGACGTAAATGTTAATGAAGACTTAATTACCGGAAGAATAATTAAACTTCCTTATTAATGTGACATTTCCATTATTTTGAACTAAATATATATGGTAAATTTATTGTACAAAGTATTAAGTTACATTAACTACAAAGAGAAGATAAAGTATTGTATTTAAATACTTTAATAAATTTGAATATTATTCTATGGAGTTTCCCAGTTGAAATTATTTCCCCTAGACTCTAAAATACCTTTAAATAACTCGGATCCAAAAATCTTGTTGCATTAGAAATAAATGGTAACAGGCCACATTCTGAAGTTATTTAAAAAATTTCTTATTCGCAACACTGTTGGTATTGTGTTTTGCGTCATGTGGTGGTTAAATGTACAAGTATTGTGTTGTGTTTGTGGGTTGGTTTTGTGATGTGTTGTGATTGTCATCTGTGGTGGTGGGTTTTGGAGTTGTGGTGTTCTTTAGCACAGACGTTTAGTGGGGTTGCGTGATCTGTTGCTGTGCAACGGAGTTGTGTAGTGTTGCGTGGTGGTGTTGTGTAGTGGAGTTGTATGGTGGTGTTGTGTGGTGCTGTTGTTTGATGTTGCTTAGTTGTCTTGCATTTTGGTGTTCCGGTGTTGTTGCGTGGTTGTTTTACTTGGTGGTGGTGTTTCATGTTGTGTGGTGGGGTTGTGTGATGGTGTTGTGTAGTGTTATTGCGAAGTGGTATTGTGTGGTTGTAGTGTGTGGCAGTGTTGTGTGGTTGTAGTGTGTGTGGCAGTGTTGTGTGGTTGTAGTGTGTGTGGCAGTGTTGTGTAGTGTTGTGGTGTGATGTATTCTGTAGTGGTGTTGAGTGGCGGTGCTAAGTGCTATTGTTGTGTAGTGGTTGATGGTCTTGTGTGATAGCGTTTTCTTGTGGTCTTTTGGGGGGAATTGTGTGATGTTGTGTAGTGTTGTATCGTAGTGTTTGACTATGGTGTTGTGTCCTGGTGTGTGGTGATTTGTACAGTGTTAGTTTTTAGTTCTGTGTGGTTTTGGTATGTAGTGGTGTTGTGTGTATGACTAGTGGAGCTACACAAGTTACTCATAAAGGGAACGAAGTCTTCCAAATGCATGAGCCATATAAGCATCTCTTTGTAATAGCCACTTCGAGGTCTAGTCGAGTAGGAAGCTTTCTTTCTTAGTCAGTGGGACTTCTATGAATTGGCTGCTCTATCTCGTGGGTTGAATTTCTGGTCTCTCTCCTGCTGATACTTAACGACTCTATTTCATATTACATATGTTTAAGACATTACTATTTCTATCTTTCTTTACATTCTCACTATAATATCTGTTTTTTTTTTCCTTAAAAATATTTGGGTGACCACCGACCCAATACTCTTTAAGGTTCATAGTTTAGTCCTTGTATGGATTTTTTGAAGGAAAAACAAAAGTAATTGGTTTTCTTGGGTTTCAACCCTCCTTATTAAAGCTATCTTCTTCTACGATATTCTTAAACACTAAACTGAACTCTTAATACTTAATATTTACGATTGCTTTCATCTGCCTCTCTCTATAGATTTGTGAAGGAATTCATTATTTAATGATAATGAACTGTTAAGTGTATGCTGTTCATTCCCTGCATACTGTTCATTCCCATAGAGCCTCTTCCCATCACAGAGCCTCCTACCATCACAGAGCCTCTTCCCATCACAGAGCCTCTTCCCATCAAAGAGCCTCCTACCATCACAGAGCCTACAACCATCACAGAGCCTACAACCATCACAGAGCCTCCTACCATCACAGAGCCTCCTATCATCACATAGCCTCCTACCATCAGAGAGCCTCTTCCCATCGCAGAGCCTCTTCCCATCACAGAGCCTCTTCCCATCAAAGAGCATCTTACCATCACAGAGCCTCCTACCATCAGAGAGCCTCCTACCATCAGAGAGCCTACTACCATCAGAGTCTTCCCATCACAGAGCCTCTTCCCATCACAGAGCCTCTTACCATCACACAGCCTCCTACCATCACAGTGCCTCATACCACCACAGAGCCTCTTCCCATCACAGTGCCTCTTACAATCAGAGAGCCTCTTACCATCACAGAGCCTCTTAGCATCACAGAGCCTCCTAAAATGACAGACCCTCTTCCCGTCACAAAGCCTCCTATCATCACAGAGCCTCCTACCACCACAGAGCCTCCTACCATCAAAGAGCCTCCTACCATCACAGAGTCTCCTACCATCACAGAGCATCTTAAAATAACAGAGCCTCCTAGCATCACAGAGCTTCTTACCAGCACAGAGCCTCTTATCATCACAGAGCTTCCTACCATTAGAGAGACTCTTACCATCACAGAGCCCCTTACTATCACAGAGCCTCTTACAATCACAGAGCCTCCTACCATCAGAGAGACCCTTACCATCACAGAGACTCCTACCATCAGAGAGGCTCCTACCATCACAGAGCCTCCTACCATCAGATAGCCTCCTACAATCACAGAGCCTCCTGCCATCATACAGCCTCCTGCCATCAGAAAACCTCCTACCATCAGAGAGCCTTATCCCATCAGAGAGCCTCTTCCCATCACAGAGCCTCCTACTATCACAGGGCCTCCAAACATCACAGAGCCTCTTACCAACACAGGGCCTCCAAACATCACAGAGCCTCTTACCATCACAAAGCCTCCTACCATCAGAGAGACATTTCCCATCACAGAGCCCCTCTCTATCACAGAGACTCATAAGAACATAAGAACATAAGAAAGGAGGAACACTGCAGCAGGCCTGTTGGCCCATACTAGGCAGGTCCTTTACAATTCATCCCACTAACAAACATTTGACCAAACCAATTTTCAATGCTACCCAAGAAATAAGCTCTGATGTGCAAGTCCCACTCAAATCCAACCCCTCCCACTCACGTACTTATCCAACCTAAATTTGAAACTACCCAAATACCTAGCCTCAATAGCCCAACTAGGTAGACTGTTCCACTCATCAACTACCCTATTTCCAAACAAATACTTTCTTATGTCCTTTCTAAATCTAAACTTATCTAATTTAAATCCATGACTGCGGGTTCTCTCTTGGACAGATATCCTCAAGACCTTGTTAATATCCCCTTTATTAATACCTATCTTCCACTTATACACTTCAATCAGGTCTCCCCTCATTCTTCGTCTAACAAGTGAATGTAACTTAAGAGTCTTCAATCTTTCTTCATAAGGAAGATTTCTAATGCTATGTATTAATTTAGTCATCCTACGCTGAAGGTTTTCTAACGAATTTATGTCCATTCTGTAATATGGAGACCAGAATTGAGCTGCATAATCTAGGTGAGGCCTTACTAATGATGTATAAAGCTGCAGTATAACCTCTGGACTTCTGTTGCTTAGACTTCTTGATATAAATCCCAGTAATCTATTTGCCTTATTACGTACGCTTAGGCATCACAAAGCCTCCTGCCATCACAGAGCCTCCTTCCAACAGAGAGCCTCCTACTATCAGAGAGCCTCTTCCCATCACAGAGCCTCTTACCATCACAGAGGCTCCTATCATCAGAGAGGCTCCTACAATCACATAGCCTCCTACCATCACAGAGCCTCCTCCCATCACACAGCCTCCTGCCATCAGAGAGCCTCCTTCCATCAGAGAGCCTTATCCCATCAGAGAGCCTCTTCCCATCACAGAGCCTCCTACCATCACAGGGCCTCCAAACATCACAAAGCCTCTTACCATCACATGGCCTCCAAACATCACAGAGCCTCTTATCATCACAGAGCCTCATGCCATCACAGAGCCTCCTACCATCACAGAGCCTCCTACCACCAGAGAGCTCCTACCATCACAGACCCTCCTACCATCACAGAGCCTCCTGCAATCACAGAGCTCCCTACCATCACAGAGACTCCTTCAATCACAGAGCCTCCTACAATCACAGAGCCTCCTATATCACAGAGCCTCCTACCATCAGAGTGCCTCCTACCATCACAGAGCCTCCTACCATCACAGAGCCTCCTACCCTCACAGAGCCTCCTACCCTCACAGAGCCTCCTACCATCACAGAACCTTCTACATCACAGGGCCTCCTACCATCACAGAGCCTCCTACCATCACACAGCCTCCTACCATCAATGAGTCTCCTACCATCACACAGTCTCCTACCATCACACAGCCTCCTACCATCACACAGTCACCTACCATTACAGAGCCTCCTACGTCCCAGAGCCTCCAACCATCACAGAGCCTCATACCATCACAGAGCCTCCTACCATCACAAAGACACTACTATCATAGAGCCTACCATCAGAGCCTGCTACAACCACAGAGCTTCTTCCCACCATAGAGCCTCTTACGATCACAGAACCTCCTACCATCACAGAGCCTCCTACCATCACAAAGCCTCCTAATATCACAGAGCCTCCTACCATCACATAGCCTCCTACAAACAGACAGCCTCCTACTATCAAAGAGCCTCTTCCCATCACAGAGCCTCTTACCATCACAGAGCCTCTTACCATCACAGAGCCTTTTACCATCACAGAGCCTGTTAGCATCACAGAGCCTCCTACTATCACTGAGCCTCTTCCCATCACAGAGCCTCTTACCATCACAGAGCCTCCAACCATCACAGAGCCTCCTACAATCACATAGCCTCCTACCATCACAGAGCCTCCTACAATCGCAGAGCCTCTTACATCACAGAGCCTCCTACCATCACAGTGCCTCCTACCATCACAGAGCCTCCTACAATCACAGAGCCTCTTACATCACAGAGCCTCCTACCATCACAGTGCCTCCTACCATCACAGAGCCTCCTGTCATCACAGAGTTTCCTACCATCACACAGCCTCCTACCATCACAGAGCCTCCTACATCACAGAGCCTCCTACAATCACAGAGCCTCTTCCCATCACAGAGCCTCTTACCATCCCAGAGCCTCCTACCATCAAAGAGCCTCTTACCATCAAAGAGCCTCTTTGCATCACAGAGCCTCCTACCATCACAGAGCCTCTTCCCATCACAGAGCCTCTTACCATCACAGAGCCTCCAACCATCACAGAACCTCCTACAGTCAAATAGCCTCGTACCATCTCAGAGCCTCGTACCATCTCAGAGCCTCCTACCATCACAGAGCCTCCTACCATCACAGAGCCTCCTACCATCACAGAGCCTCCTACCATCACAGAGCCTCTTCCCATCACAGAGCGTCTTACCATCACAGAGCCTCCTACCAACAAGGAGCCTGTTACCATCACAGAGGCTCCTACCATCACATTGCCTCCTACCATCGCACAGCCTCTTACAATCACAGAGCCTTCTTGCATCACAGAGCTTCTTACAATCACAGAGCCTCCTTCCATCAGAGAAACTCTTACCATCACAGAGCCTCTTACCATCACAGAGCCTCCTACCATCAGAAAGACCCTTACCATCACAGAGCCCCTTACTATCACAGAGTCTCTTACCATCACAGAGCCTCCTACCATCAGAGAGACCCTTACCATCACACAGCCCCTTACCATCAAAGAGACTCCTACCAAAACAGAGCTTCCTACCATCACAGAGCCTCTCACCATCGCAGTGCCTCCTACCATCACAGAGCCTCCTACCGTCAGAGAACCTCCTACCATCACAGAGCTCCTACCATCACAGACCCTCATACTATCACAAAGCCTCCTGCCATCACAGAGCCTTCTGCATCACAGAGCCTCTTACTATCACAGTGCCTCCTACCATCACAGAGCCTCCTACCATCAAAGAGCCTCTTACCATCACAGAGCCTCTTAGCATCACAGAGCCTCCTACCATCACAGAGCCTCTTCCCACCACAGAGCCTCTTATCATCACAGAGCCTCCAACCATCACAGAGCCTCCTACAGTCACATAGTGTCGTACCATCTCAGAGCCTCCTATCATCACAGAGCCTCCTATCATCACAGAGCCTCTTCCTATCACAGAGCCTCTTACCATCACAGAGCCTCCTACCATGAAAGAGCCTGTTACCATCACAGAGCCTCCTACCATCACATTGCCTCCTAACATCGCAGAGCCTCTTACAATCACAGAACTTTCTAGCATCACAGAGCTTCTTACCATCACAGAGCCTCCTACCATCAGAGAAACTCTTACCATCACAGAGCCTCTTACCATCACAGAGCCTCCTACCATCAGAGAGACCCTTACCATCATAGACCCCTTACTATCACAGAGCCTCTTTCCATCACAGAGCCTCCTATCATCAGAGAGACCCTTACCATCATAGAGCCCCTTACCATCAAAGAGACTCCTACCATCACAGAGCCTCTTACCATCGCAGTGCCTCCTACCATCACAGAGCCTCCTACCATCACAGAGCATCTACCATCACAGAGCTCCTACCATCACAGACCCTCCTACTATCACAGAGCCTCCTGCCATCACAGAGCCTTCTACAGCACAGAGCCTCCTACCATCACAGTGCCTCCTACCATCAAAGAGCCTATTACCATCACATAGTCTCCTACCATCACAGAGCCTTCTATCATCACAGAGTCTCCTACAATCACACAGCGTCCTACCATCAGAGAGCCTCCTACCATCACAGAGCCTCTTACCATCACACAGCCTCCTACCATCACAGAGTCTCCTACCATCACAGAGCCTCCTACCATCACAGAGCCTCCTACCATCACACAGCCTCCTTCCATCACTGAGTTTCCTACCATCACACAGCCTCTTTCCATCACACAGCCTCCTACCATCACAGAGCCTCATGCGTCACAGAGCCTCCTACCATCACAAAGACTCCTACTATCACAGAGCCTCCTACCATCACAGAGCCTTCTGCAATCACAGAGCTTCTTCCCACCATATAGCCTCTTATCATCATAGAGCCTCCTACCATCACAGAGCCTCCTACCATCACAGAGCCTCCTACCATCACATAGCCTCCTACAAACAGATAGCCTCCTACTATCAAAGAGCCTCTTCCCATCACAGAGCCTCTTACCATCACAGAGCCTCTTACCATCACAGAGCCTTTTACCATCACAGAGCCTGTTAGCATCACAGAGCCTCCTACTATCACTGAGCCTCTTCCCATCACAGAGCCTCTTACCATCACAGAGCCTCCAACCATCACAGAGCCTCCTACAATCACATAGCCTCCTACCATCACAGAGCCTCCTACAATCGCAGAGCCTCTTACATCACAGAGCCTCCTACCATCACAGTGCCTCCTACCATCACAGAGCCTCCTACAATCACAGAGCCTCTTACATCACAGAGCCTTCTACCATCACAGTGCCTCCTACCATCACAGAGCCTCCTGTCATCACAGAGTTTCCTACCATCACACAGCCTCCTACCATCACAGAGCCTCCTACATCACAGAGCCTCCTACAATCACAGAGCCTCTTCCCATCACAGAGCCTCTTACCATCCCAGAGCCTCCTACCATCAAAGAGCCTCTAACCATCAAAGAGCCTCTTAGCATCACAGAGCCTCCTACCATCACAGAGCCTCTTCAAATCACAGAGCCTCTTACCATCACAGAGCCTCCAACCATCACAGAACCTCCTACAGTCAAATAGCCTCGTACCATCTCAGAGCCTCCTACCATCACAGAGCCTCCTACCATCACAGAGCCTCTTCCCATCACAGAGCGTCTTACCATCACAGAGCCTCCTACCATCAAGGAGCCTGTTACCATCACAGAGGCTCCTACCATCACATTGCCTCCTACCATCGCAGAGCCTCTTACAATCACAGAGCCTTCTAGCATCACAGAGTTTCTTACCATCACAGAGCCTCCTTCCATCAGAGAAACTCTTACCATCACAGAGCCTCTTACCATCACAGAGCCTCCTACCATAAGAGAGACCCTTACCATCACACAGCCCCTTACCATCAAAGAGACTCCTACCAAAACAGAGCTTCCTACCATCACAGAGCCTCTCACCATCGCAGTGCCTCCTACCATCACAGAGCCTCCTACCATCAGAGAACCTCCTACCATCACAGAGCTCCTACCATCACAGACCCTCCTACTATCACAAAGCCTCCTGCCATCACAGAGCCTTCTGCATCACAGAGCCTCTTACCATCACAGTGCCTCCTACCATCACAGAGCCTCCTACCATCAAAGAGCCTCTTACCATCACAGAGCCTCTTAGCATCACAGAGCCTCCTACCATCACAGAGCCTCTTCCCACCACAGAGCCTCTTATCATCACAGAGCCTCCAACAATCACGGAGCCTCCTACAGTCACATAGTGTCGTACCATCTCAGAGCCTCCTACCATCACAGAGCCCCCTATCATCACAGAGCCTCTTCCTATCACAGAGCCTCTTACCATCACAGAGCCTCCTACCATGAAAGAGCCTGCTACCATCACAGAGCCTCCTACCATCACATTGCCTCCTACCATCGCAGAGCCTCTTACAATCACAGAACTTTCTAGCATCACAGAGCTTCTTACCATCACAGAGCCTCCTACCATCAGAGAAACTCTTTCCATCACAGAGCCTCTTACCATCACAGAGCCTCCTACCATCAGAGAGACCCTTACCATCATAGACCCCTTACTATCACAGAGCCTCTTTCCATCACAGAGCCTCCTATCATCAGAGAGACCCTTACCATCACAGAGCCCCTTACCATCAAAGAGACTCCTACCATCACAGAGCTTCCTCCCATCACAGAGCCTCTCACCATCGCAGTGCCTCCTAACATCACAGAGCCTCCTACCATCACAGAGCATCTACCATCACAGAGCTCCTACCATCACAGACCCTCCTATCACAGAGCCTCCTGCCATCACAGAGCCTTCTACATCACAGAGCCTCCTACCATCACAGTGCCTCCTACAAACAAAGAGCTTATTACCATCACATAGCCTCCTACCATCACAGAGCCTTCTATCATCACAGAGTCTCCTACAATCACACAGCCTCTTACCATCAGAGAGCCTCCTACCATCACAGAGCCTCTTACCATCACACAGCCTCCTACCATCACAGAGTCTCCTACCATCACAGAGCCTCCTACCATCACAGAGCCTCCTACCATCACACAGCCTCCTTCCATCACTGAGTTTCCTACCATCACACAGCCTCTTTCCATCACACAGCCTCCTACCATCACAGAGCCTCATACGTCACAGAGACTCCTACCATCACAAAGACTCCTACTATCTCAGAGCCTCCTACCATCACAGAGCCTTCTGCAATCACAGAGGTTCTTCCCACCATAGAGCCTCTTATCATCATAGAGCCTCCTACCATCACAGAGCCTCCTACCATCACAAAGCCTCCTACCATCACAGAGCCTCCTACCATCACATAGCCTCCTACAAACAGAGAGCCTCCTACTATCAGAGAGCCTCTTCCCATCACAGAGCCTCTTACAATCACATAGGCTCCTACCATCACACAGCCTCCTACCATCACACAGGCTCCTACTATCACAGAGCCTCCTACCATCACATAGCCTCCTACAATCACAGAGCATCCTACCATCAGAGAGCCTTATCCCATCACAGAGCCTCTTCCCATCACAGAGCCTCTTACCATCACAGGGCCTCCAACCATCACAGAGCCTCTTACCATCACATAGCCTCCTACAATCACAGAGCCTCCTACCATCACAGAGCCTCCTACCATCACATAGCCTCCTACAAACAGAGAGCCTCCTACTATCAGAGAGCCTCTTCCCATCACAGAGCCTCTTACAATCACATAGGCTCCTACCATCACACAGCCTCCTACCATCACACAGGCTCCTACTATCACAGAGCCTCTTACCATCACATAGCCTCCTACAATCACAGAGCATCCTACCATCAGAGAGCCTTATCCCATCACAGAGCCTCTTCCCAGCACAGAGCCTCTAACCATCACAGAGCCTCCTACCATCAAAGAGCCTTTTACCATCACAGAGCCTCCTACCATTACAGAGCCTTTTTTGCATCACAGAGCCTCCTACCATCACAGAGCCCCCTCCCACCACAGAGCCTGCTACCATCACAGAGCCTCTTACCATCAGAGAGCCTCCTAGCATCACAGTGTCTCTTTCCATCACAGAGCCTCTTACCATCACAGAGCCTCTTGCCATCCTAGAGCCTCTTACCATCACAGAGCCTCTTACTATCACAGAACCTCTTACCATCACAGAGACCCTGACCATCACAGAGTCCCTCACTATCTCAGAGCCTCCTACCATCACAGAGCCTCCTACCATCATGTTGCAACCCCTGAATGGGTTGCAATTATTAATATATATATATGTATATATATATATATATATATATATATATATATATATATATATATATATATATATATATATATATATATATAATTATTACCTTTTCAAATAATTTTATATTGTTTATATTTGAGATAATAGCTAAATCGTAAATGCATTACTTTATATTATTATTTGACTTCGTTATGTTGTTAGGTAGGATGTAACATATTATGTGCTCAGTTCAAGTCTTGATTGTCTAACTACTGTAATTATCGCTCTTTGCTCGTTTCCCTGCCGGCTTCTGTTGCTGGGCAGTACTGTCCACCGAGCTATCACGTGATCGAGGGGAAAGGGGGGTTCTCACCTCAACTGAAGTATTCAGTCTGGTCTAGACTCGCTTGGTGGTTGGATGTATTCTATACAAGTGCCTAAGTCTCCCTTATTGGCTCTTGTTGGAAGATCGTCTCTTGTCTCCTTATTCTTGTTAGTTCTTGGGAGACTGTTCACAGAACATTGTATAGACTGTGATTTTCGACGTTGTACTGAGGTTGTGTGTCTCTTAGACACTCTAAGCAACTCAGGTCCTGAGCTGTAGCTTCTGTCCTAATTTGTACTGGTATCTGTGTACTATCACATTTGGGGATTTTCTTATGCTGAACTTAGATTCATTAGTATGGGAGTTTTGTGACTTTTGTGGAGGATCTGTAGTTGGTCCCTACTTAGTGTCATTATATTATCTCCTTGTTCCTGATTCTGTGTCACAGTTGCTTGTTATATTGCTATTGGGCTTAGCATTCTTTTTATTGTTCAAGCAGACTGTTCTGATTGCCAGTTGGTCAAGAAGTTAGTTTATTTGAGGACTTTGTCAGTCACTTGTTTAAGTCTGGTCGAGTCGTGAGACATAGCGAACTACTTAGAGCACTTGCACACCTACACACAAACTTACTTGTACATATTTGTAATATCTTATTAAATGTTAATGTACCAGACGGTACTTAAGACTTATAAATGTGATATGTGCTTTCAGCACAATAATACTGTACATGAGAGAAGTGATTAATATTATTTTGATTACTGTGATTGATTTAATTTAATATGATATACCTCTAGACGATAATTAAGAAATTTATTAAATTTTAATTTATCTAGTTAGTAGCCTACCAGTTGTAATCCTGAAGCACTATTGAATCATACTGAATTCTAATGGATAATTGGACAAGGATACTGACTAATTGTTACGAAAACCCAGTAACAGGCTGGATGCTAGAAGGACAGTCCTTTCTAGTATTCACTGGAGATCTCTAAGCTTTTAGAATCGCGATTTTGTAACAAATGGGGGCCTGTCCGGGATGATCTTGATCCAAGGTGTTGGAGAAATTGTCCAGTTTGACATTCTAGTAACTCTATGATCAAACACTTTGAGTACTTTCCTAATCTGAAGATTTTGAGTTTAGTCTTTTACAACATACTAGGTGGATGTATGTAGTTGACTGAGTCTGTTGATCCAAGGAGATGGAAATACTGTTAATGAGCTCTAGCTCTAAGACAACCAACACTAAAATTGCTATTAGGATTATAGTTTCCCATAATCACTCTCTCGTAGTACATTTATTTTCGTGATGTATGCCAAAGTGAAACAGTTAATTGATTCTCTGACTTTGTCTGAGTTAAGTACATTAAAACTTCAGACGTGTTGGCGAGTAGCCAAATATCTCGGTGTGACGTTTAACATGAATTACACCGCAGAAACTGTGAGGGTATTAATTAAAGATATATTGTTTCCTGCTCATACAGAGATGTCTGATTATGATTTAGAAAGCCTAGTGTCACAATTAGGAAGTATGACTCTATTTGATTACTTAGAAGAAAGAGCATCTAAGGCAGAAGTGGACCTAGTGAAGTAAGCCTAGTGAACCTTCACTCACACCTTCACTCACGCCTTCCCTCCTAACTGGTAGTATGACTAAGCCTCATACTAGTACTGTGTATACTACTCCTGTATCTACTTATCCTAGACCAGATCTAGACTCTCTAGAGACTCCTGATCGAGGTGTCCGACCTAAGAACCGTCCAGACCACGTTAGATTCCTTACTCCTCCATTACCCACTGCTCCGATCTCTCAGAAACAATTTGAGAGGATGGAACGCCTCATTATGTTGCAGACTGCACAAATAGAGGCACAGAGGAAATTGAACGAAGATTTCCAGAGAGAAAATGTTCGTCTGGGAAGACAACAGACTGATAGATCACAGGACACATTTAATGTGCAGAAAGCTGCATCCATGGTTCCTAAGTTTTTTGTGAGTGACTTATACACCTATTTTGATGTGTTTGAGAACCAGGCACGTGCTATTAACTGGCCACGTAAGCACTGGGCTACTTGGTTGCACACAGCTTTGACAGGAAGAGCTCAAACTTGTACTGCTGCTTTACCATTTGCCAAGTACATTAGTTATGATGCTGTCAAGCAAACTATTCTAGAGACATATAACTTGTTGCCTGTAAGTTATCAACGTGTATTTCGTACAAGATCAAACGACAAGATCAAACCTGTGTAGAGTTTGCTCGTGAGAAAAAAGTTACATTTGAGAGGTGGTGTAGGTCTGCCAAGTTTAACAACTACGACAGCCTTGTTCAGTTGTTACTACACGAAGAGTTTAACAACTGTATGTCTGCTGACATACAAGAATATCTGATCGATCACACTACCTCGGATATTCTGGAAACTGCAGCATTAGCAGACAATTACGAGATTTCTCACTAACTTGTATGTACTAAAACACACAGAAACAAGGTAACTAAAAATTGTCCTAGAAGTTGGCCACCTAAATCAGCTGCTCATTGCCGGCCTGATGTACCTGCTACTGTAACTTCTCGTACCTTTACCAGGAAAACTCACAATCCTGAATCGGTCTCTGTGGGTAGACAGAAATCTGATATCGAGAAGAAGAAAGTTAAATGTACCTATTGTAATAGAAAAGGACATGCTAGAGAGTATTGCTATAAGTTAGATAGAGATACGAGAAGCAGTTGTGCGGCTAGCGCCCCCACTCAAGTCGTATCCTCTTCCGAGCAACAAAGGCACCAAAATCGTAGTAATACCTCTGATCCTACTGTTTTAGATAATGTTACTCAGGATAGATGACTAGCGTCAGAGAGTGTATCTGACGATAAGATTCGTTCAGCGATGACTCCTTACTTTTCAAGAGGTAAAGTAGGATTTGACGAATCACATCTGAGATAATTACTTTGAAACACTGGCAGTTATCTCACCTTATTAAGAGAAGATGTACTGCCCATAACTGACGATACCTATTGCAAGATAGATGTATTGTTAGAAGCCTATGGAGGGGCTGTTATAAAAGTACCTCTGCACAAAGTTTATATTGAAACAAGCTATTATACTGGTTTTATTTCAGTGGGTATATCCAGTGGTGTATTTCCCATCAGGTCAGTAGACTTGTTGATAGGGAACGATATCCTTCATGCTGGTATATGTAAGGAACCACTTGTGATTGATAATAACACTGATGATAATTATGCCATTGAAGCTTGTAAAGACAAACCTATTTTATTTCCTCTCAGCGCAATTACTAGAGCTATGTCAAAGATTCAACAACCATCCTTGTCTCCTGTTGAGTTAGTGGATGACAATGATTTGGGCTTGAATATGTTGTTCAGTGACACACTGCACCCAGGGTCATTAACATTGACTCCCCTCTGTCAGCGACTTAGTCAGGACACAACTGACGCTAAATTTCTAACTCATGATGATTTAATCAAGGATCAGTTTGTTGATCAGTCACTGGAAAGACTGAGAGATATAGCAGTTACTGAGAGTGAAGCAAAGGATCTCGATAATTGTTACTATTATAGTAACGGTGTACTGATGGAGAAAAATACATGTAAGTTGTCAGCTGATAGTGTTTCCACCACAGTCAAGCATCTCGTAGTGTTACCAGTTACATTTCGTGAACAAGCCATTGATTTTGCTCACAATAGTCCCATTGGAGGATATTTGGGTGTCAAGAAGACACTCGGTAAACTGGCAAAACATTTTACTTGGCCTAAAATGAAGGAAACAGTAGCTGATCATGTGCGACGTTGCCACGTGTGTCAAGTGACAGGCAAGCCAGTGCACACACCTCCACCTGCACCTCTCATTCCTATCACCGTGGATGGTGAATCATTCTCACGTCTTATTATTGATTGTGTTGGTCCTTTGCCTAGAACCAAGCTAGGAAACCAATACTTATTTACTATTATGGACGCTGCAACACGCTATCCCGAAGCTATTCCTATGAGAAAAATTAATGCTCGTGCTATTGTGAGAGCGCTGATGAAATTTTTCTCCCAGGTTGGATTGCCACGAGAGATACAATCAGATCAGGGATCTAATTTCACTTCTAAGATCTTTCGTGAAGCATTATCCCACCTAGGAATAAAGTCTGTACTTTCAACCAGTTATCATCCACAGTCACAAGGTGCTCTAGAGAGATTTCATCAGACATTGAAGTCTATGATGAGAGCGTATTGTGAACATTTTTCTAGAGACTGGGATGAGGGTATACATTTTCTTCTGTTCGCTCTGAGAGAAAGTGAGCAAGAAAGTCTCGGGTTTAGTCCATTTGAATTAATATTCGGACACCAAGTGCGTGGTCCTCTCGCAGTGTTAAAAGACGTGTGGACAGGAAAATCAAATCCATCATTGAGCACTTCACCTTCATTAATGCAGCAACATTTGACAGCCGCTAGAGAGCTAGCTTCGAAAAACCTAGTTTCAGCCCAAGCTAGAATGAAGCAACATTATGACAAGCATGCTGTCTCTCGTTCTTTTAAAGCAGGAGATAAGGTGATGGCTCGGAAATTAGTACCAGGTCATGCTCTACAAGCCAGGTATGATGGTCCCCTGGAAGTAGTGAAAAAGCTTAGCGACGTAAATTATTTGGTACGTACGCCTGGGAAAAAGAAATCTAATCATATGTACCATGTTAACCAGCTTAAGATATACTACGCTAGTCCTCTACCTACTACATCTATTCTTCCTAGGACAGAGGAAGAAAACGTCAGTCTACCTGACATCTCTAGAGGTATAGAGGTGCGCTTAGAAAATTCAGTGACTCTACAATCTCTGGACGATTTTCTTAGTAACCTTGGGATTGATAAAGCTGGTGATATTAAAAATACGATTTTGCAGTTCCCTGAACTCTTCAGTGATGTTCCTAAACGTTGTACTCTGGGTGTACATGACGTTGATGTACAGGGAGCATCACCCATTAAACAATCACCATATAAGATGAGTCCAACGAAGCATAAAGCATTGAGAGAAGAGGTTGATTTTCTGTTATCTCACGGACTTATTGAGCGCAGTAATAGTCCATGGGCATCTCCATGTATTCTAGTGCCTAAACCTGACGGTAGTTTCAGGATGTGCACTGATTACAGGAAAGTGAACTCTGTCACCTTGCCTGATGGTTATCATCTACCTCGCATTGACGACCTTATTGACCGTGTGTCAGGAGCCCAGTTTGTCAGTCGTTTAGATCTCTTACGAGGCTATTATCAAGTCCCGCTTACTGAACGTGCTCAAGAAATATCTGCTTTTACTGTTCAAAATGGATTGTTTAACTACCTCGTTACCCCCTTCGGCCTATGTAACGCGGCTTCTTCATTCCAACGTATAATGAATGAGTTGACCCACAACTTAGGAGTAGAAGCCTACCTTGACAACTTAGTGGTGTACAGTGACGAGTGGGAACAGCACTTGACGCGCCTCAGAGCATTGTTCGAGAGACTGGCGCACTACAACTTCACTGTTAACTTAGCTAAATGTAGTTTTGGTCAAGCCAAGATTACTTATCTAGGCTTTTGTATCGGCCAAGGCGAGGTTGCTCCTATTGAGGCTAAGGTTCGTGCAATTTCTGAATTTTCAGTGCCACAGGATAGGAAGGGAGTACAGAGATTCCTGGGTATGGCAGGATATTATCGCAGGTTCTGTCCAAACTTTTCTCAGATTGCAGCTCCTCTCACTGAGCTTACTAGTAGTAAAGTTCAGTTCATCTGGACTAGAGATTGTTCAGACTCTGTGGAAAATTGCATTTATCTGTATGTATAATTATGTACATAACAATAAATTAGCATAGATAATTATTATTTATCAGTTAGACAAGTAGGAATTTGGGACACATAGGTCGCAAAAATGTCCCCCTTCGATACCTACCACTGTCATATCCACAAGTTGCTCTGGACCTATTAATTAAATGAATTATACATCACCAGGAATTCTGGTAAATATATAAATTTGTGGACTGTATATTAAAAAAATGATTATATATAAACACAATTACATAACAGAAGGAAAATATATCTTAATATCACTCACCAATTTGACTGGATATTAAGTTGTATCATACTCAGAAAAACCTCACTAACTAAATTTATGAAAACACTGGCCAGAATTATACACAAATCTAGAGAGCTTATCTGAGGTTCCTGGAGCTGTTTTGTCCAGTCGTCTGATATCTCAAGTTATGCAGGAATGCATGTCCAACAATTTCGCCTCCTATTTGAGAAGTGTCAGCCCAATTTTAACCTCTAGAGCACGAAAAATTCTTCCCATTCACTCTAACGTTCTGTTCAATTCAAAACCAAGATGGCGAGTCCCTTGCGCATGCGCAGAACCTCCCTGTCGGCTCCATTCTCTTCTTTTAAAAATACACTTTTAATCAAGTTTATTTACACTGCATAATATTGGGAAATTATTTTCCACACTGCGGCCAGGCGGAGGTCGTTGCTAAACGACTCAAATTGCTGATTTGGCAACGGTGGAGGACCTGGGTACATATAGGATCCGGCATCCACACGGCGACATATTACACAAGATTTAATCACCCTTTTTACACTTTGCCACCCTTGTGGAATCCAGAAAGTTTCCCCTAATACAATTTAAGGTATCTTGTACCCCACCATGCATTACATTTTTATGGGTATTTAGAATAATTAAATTTGTTAGATGATGAGTTTTGGGCAGTAAGATAGGGTGTTTATCATAATCACCCAATTCAGCATTTTGTAGCCTACCTCTGCACCTAATTACATTGTTCTCTAAATACAGCCCCAATTTCTCTATTATGGAACCTTTCACAATTTTTCTTTCCATCATCAATTTAATCTCATTTCCATAGATTTCCTCCTGTACCCTCTTTATCCAAAATTCAAGAGGATGTGAAAACTTATATGAAATATTCATCTTGTTTAGAAATTTAAACACCAACTTAGTTACATTGATTAGTTTGGGTAAAGAAGAATACCTATTTATATCAATGGCTAAGGAAGGACAAACTATTGGAGCGGTGGTCACAGTAATTTCAACAGGAGCAATATACGCCTTTTGTACAGGCCAATTAGCTTTATTTACCAACCAGCTCGGTCCTTTAAACCATGATACAGCATTTACAAATTTAGCCTAAGGTAAACCTCGAGACAAGAAATCAGCTGGATTCTCCTCACCAGGTATATGATTAAATGTTAACATATGCTGGCCCAAACTATTATATTTCTCTTGCATCTGATTAATTTCAGCGACTCTGTTTTGTACGTACACAATTTTACTGTTTCCATTACGAATCCATTGTAAGGATACCTCATTATCAGACCAAATTACAGTGTCGCTAATATTTATCTCCTGCAACTTATTTCTTATATAATTAGCTAATTTGACACCTACATAAATGGCTGTTAATTCCAACTGAGGTTAGGTACGTGATTTAATTGGAGACACTTTAGCTTTAGACATAAGAGAAATAACACTATTACATTGAAGGTAAGCAACTGCTCCATATGCCAATTTTGAAGCATCACAAAAAATGTGGAGTACATTTTCCCCATTTGGATTGGCCACCTGGCGTGGGAACTCCAACATTGGAATTTTTTCATAATCACCAATTAATTCATCCCACCTGTTAATGAATTCCTCAGGTAGAATTTCATCCCAAGCACATTTAAGTTTCCATGCTTCCTGAATTAATAATTTCCCTCTTATAGTAAGGGGTGACACTAAACCTAGTGAATCAAAACATTTGGAAACTTCAGCAAGCAAAACTCTTTTAGTTAATTTATTGGGCATACTGTAATTAATAGGTTTTAACATTAACAAATCTCTCTCAGTATCCCAAGTTAAACCCAATACATTACTATATTTTGGCACTTCATCTCCAGGGTAATCTTTACTTATTTTGTCCTTTAATTTGGACGAATTACTATTCCATTCCCTCAGAGGCATATTTGCACTTTGCATTATTTTATTAGCCTCTCCATAAGTCATTAACAGTTCCTCTTCAGCTGACGTCACACCCAGGAAATTGTCCACATAAAATTGTTTGCTCATTACTTTACTCAATGGACTTTCCATATGTTTAAGGTGTGCATTTATCGTCGCTTAAAGTAGGAATGGACTGGATGTAGCACCAAATAATACGCTCCTAAAGCAAAAGGTTTTCAGAGGGCTTAGTGGGTCACTAGGATTCTCAGGCCATAAGAAGCAGGTACAATCCCGGTCAGCCTCTTGTAAACCCACTCTTAGGAAAGCTTTACTTATGTCAGCCGTAAAGGCATAGTGCTTCACTCTGAAATTTAATAAGATATCTCCTAATTTTTCCGTCAACGACGGACCTGTCATCAAACAGTCATTTAAACTAGGTACATTTTTGTTACTCCTGGCACTACAATCAAACACAATCCTCAAAGGAGTGGTCTTAGAATCCTTCTTCACTCCGTGATGGGGCAAATAGTGACCATAAATTTTGGCTTGCTCAGGAGGTACCTCTTCTATAAATTTATTAATTAACTCCTCAGCAATTATTTCATTATAGGCAGTTAACAATTCTGGTATCTTACTCAGTTTCGCGGAGCAGAGCCTTTAATTGTCCATATGCCATTCTGTAATTAGTGGGCAATTCTGGATGATTCAGTCTCCACGGAAGTCGTACCCAGTATTGTCCAGATTCAAATTTTACATCTCTCAGGTATTGCTCCTGAGTAAAAGAATCGTCTGGACTTTCTTCATTTACATTTATTCCAATGCTGTCTAATTCCCACAATTTATGCATTGGCTCAACACCATCCTCTATGGAAGAATTATACTGGGGCACGACTTCATGAGTAAGACACACAGTTATGGTATTTGTAGTTTCCTCTAGTCATGAATTATTATTACGAGGAATCCTACCATACATTACATGACCTCCTGCAGTCTTCAAAAGGGTGACACCACATTTCTTTACCATACCCTTTACAACGGAGGCATAATAGTCACTACCTATCAAAATATTTATTGGGCCTACAGAATCATCACTTACACCAGAAGGTGCTAAATTTACATTATGTGAAAGTCTTTCTGTAGCTTTACTAAGCCCTACTGTAGATATTTTCTCTGGAAGTCTAACTACAATTACTGCATTAACACGTTTTTTCTCATTGCCCAACCTGACAGTTACATAAACAGTGTCATACAATTGAGCCCTTTTATCCAAGAGAAAACCAGATAATTTTAAAGTTGTGGGATCTCCCATCTGTACTTTCATACCATCAAGACATTTACGTTTAATGAAAGTACGCTGGGATCCCTGGTCCAATAATGCAGTTACATTTTTTTATTTATGCCTTTTATCATCAATTTTTACCTGTAACACAGGTAAGGCTACTTCAGCAAAACCATCATTATTAACATTAGCAGCAATTTTTACATTAGCTACTTTTGTGTCAGGATTGTCAACATTATCATTATTATCAACATTGTCATATAGACCCTTATCTTTGTGACACTGATAACAGTTGTTTAATTTAGCATGACAATCCTTTACATTGTGATTACCTAAACACCTGATACATCTCTCAAGTTCCTCCAATCTTTCAACTTTATCATTCCATGAATTGTATGCATTGCAATTCTTAGAAAAATGAGTACCCTTACAGTCGAGACAATCTCTCCTTTCTTTGACTGGTTTCTTATTAACTGGGCTACTCTTAGGAGGGTATTTATTCTTCTTACCTTGTGGAGAATCATTATTTCTGATTCTTGCTACTTCATATACACCTATGCAACTATTTTTCGGAAATGAATTTTGATTATTATCATTGGGATAATTTTTCCCTTTGTGAAACTTGACAGATACCTCAGAGTTATTATGTGTTGCATCTTTAAAATGAGTTGGTTGGCTGGTCTGCAACTGAACAATTAATTCTTGTAGACCTAGTCTTATTTCCTCCAGACCAAAATAACCCTTGTGATATTTGTTTGAGAGTCATTCAAGTGTTTTATAGTTTAATTTATTCTGTACAATGGCACTCAAAAACCAGTCTGATTCCTTCAGATTACATTTATTACTTAATGTTTTGAGAGTGCTCTCCAGTTTAACTCTAAACTGCTGTAAACCTTTGTAAGTAGGATCTGAAGATTTTAAATTAACAATGATATTCACTAGATCCAACCTACTTTGTTCTATATTACCATAAGTGACCTTCAACAAGTCAACTTCTTCCTTGAAAGAGTCATCTACATTGGGAAAGGCTTGTATGAGTATGTTAGCATCTCCTCTTACCTGTCCTTTGAGGTAAAATAATTTAGGTACACAGGCTAGGTCACTCCTGTCATGCACAGCTGCTTTAAAAATTGACCAAAATTCCTCCCAATTTTCTCCAGAATTAAACACAGGCAAACACAATTCTGGGAGTTTTGGCAAAGACATTATTTGTTGGAGCAGACTGACCAACTGCCTGGTTTACACATTTTATATTCAAGGCCTGACTTTTACAAGAAAGAATCTTTTCCTCTAATTCATAATACTGATTAATCATGAGATCTATTTCAGTCTCATCTACACAGTTTACTAATAAATCTCCTTCATATTTGTTGTAATATAATTTGTATGAATCATATCTATTACCTAAAGCATCTAAATTCAATTTTAAATCATCAGTATTCACAGTTTGTTGATTCATTAATTCCAAACATTTATTGTATGCTTTTGTTACATGCCTCTTTCTAGCTTGCAGAGATGCTTTCTTTGCTCTATATTCCATATGTTTGTCTTCTACATTAATTTCCTCATTTTCAGCCATGATGCAATGTATTAAATTCAACTTAATAACACTGATTATGTACTAAATTATGCACTTTATAAAGATAAATAGTACAACTTACCTTTAAACAAATTCTAGCTACTTGAGCTTAGCAATTACATGTAAAAAAAATGTAATATAAATTTTAAATACACATTAATAATGTCAGCTACACTTGTGCTTAGCAATTACACATGTAAGAAATTTATATATAAATTTTAAATGTACATTAATACAAACCTTTAGCCAGTGTTGGCTTATCCAAATTATTATACAAATTAATATAAATCCTTGCCAGAATTTGGCATAGCAAAATTAATATTATACACATTAATATAATTAGCAACACTTGCCTTATCAATTACACATACATTGATATAAATCTTGGCCAGAATTGTCTTATCAAATTAATGTTGTAATAATTATAATCCACTACACATTAAGTAAAATTAATATTATACATATTAATATAATTAGCAATACCTGGCTTATCAATTACACATACACTGATATAAATCTTGGCCAGAATTGTCTTATCAAATTAATATTATACAAATTAATATAAACTTAGCCAGACTTGACTTATCAAAATTAATATTGTAATAATTATAATCCACTACACATTAAATAAATTTGTGAACTTAACATCCACCTCCTTCTGTCATTTCACATATAATTATTAAGTAATTAACTAATTAATGACTTCACTAATTATCTCCGGTTCAAGAAGGACCAACGGGCAAATTAAATGTGGAAAATTGCATTTATCTGTATGTATAATTATGTACATAACAATAAATGAGCATAGATAATTATTATTTATCAGTTAGACAAGTAGGAATTTGGGACACATAGGTCGCAAAAATGTCCCCCTTCGATACCAACCACTGTCATATCTACAAGTTGCTCTGGACCTATTAATTAAATGAATTATACATCACCAGGAATTCTGGTAAATATATAAATTTGTGGACTGTATATTAAAAAAAATATTATATATAAACACAATTACATAACAGAAGGAAAATATATCTTAATATCACTCACCAATTTGACAGGATATTAAGTTGTATCATACTCAGGAAAACCTCACTAACTAAATTTATGAAAACACTGGCCAGAATTATACACAAATCTATAGAGCTTATCTGAGGTTCCTGGAGCTGTCTTTTCCAGTCGTCTGATATCTCAAGTTATGCAGGAATGCATGTCCAACAATTTCGCCTCCTATTTGAGAGGTGTCAGCCCAATTTTAACCTCTAGAGCACGAAAAATTCTTCCCATTCACTCTAACGTTCTGTTCAATTCAAAACCAAGATGGCGAGTCCCTTGCGCATGCGCAGAGCCTTCCTGTCGGCTCCATTCTCTTCTTTTAAAAATACACTTTTAATCAAGTTTATTTACACAGCATAATATTGGGAAATTATTTTCCACAGACTCCTTCAAAAGGTTGAAGCGCTTGTTATCCTCTGCTCCTGTGTTGAAAAGTCCTAATTTCAATTTTCCCTTCTTTTTACATATAGATGCGAGTGGTTATGCAGTGGGTGCTGTGCTGCTCCAACAGTCAACATCCACTGACATTCTCCATCCTATATGTTACTATTCATCTAAGCTCAAACGACACCAGAAAAATTATGCCACTATTGAGAAAGAAGCTCTAGCTCTTGTGGTGTCCTTGGAACATTTTGACGTGTACTTGGGCACTTCCTCATTTAAAATTAACGTTTTCTTCAGACCACAATCCACTCACCTATGAAGAGTAAGAATGCTAGGATCGTGAGGTGGGCCCTCAGAATCCAACCTTATTCTATTAGTATAAAACACATAAGTGGTCATTGTAATGTAATTGCAGACGCTCTGTCACGTCCTTAATAATTATCAGTTACATTAAATTAACGTAATTTTAATGCCCAAATACCTTTTGTTACTTGCTATGTCAAATTCAGTAGAGTAACTTAATCCCTCCAGCCCATATTAACTATGTATACTCATGCCATGTCTAATTGTTATTTATATATTCACAGTAATGATATGTGTGAAGAGGAGACAGAAGCTGAGTGTCGAGTGGGTAGTGTTGTGTGGGCGATGTACTGCATGACGGAACACTGTCCTGCCGCAGACCCCCCCCTCACTACACACCTTAAGCTGTTTCATACTCAGATGTCCATACTGTATAGCATTCCACAACCACTACTTAAGAGTGGAATGCTGTCTCCTGTCTATAGCACAAGACTATTGTTCACATCCACTACTATGATCGAGCCTCAACGTGTCATGCTCGTCTACGCTATCCTGTCTCTACACTGATGTACATAACCACGAGTATGCAGAGATACGATACTGTGTACTGCCCTAGTACTAGGGGCATAACTTATAGTGAAACAGACGCTGTGAAATTATAGAAGTGCTTGGCATAAGAGTGACTCTGATTAATGTTTATATTATATTGTTAGTAATGTAACCTGAGTAGTCAGTAATGTGAAAGACATTAATGCAACTCCTAGTGTGACCGTTTGTCGTGTTGGGGGGGGGGGGGGGGGTTGCAACCCCTGAATGGGTTGCAATGATTAATATGCATATATATATATATATATATATATATATATATATATATATATATATATATATATATATATATATATATATATATATAATTATTACCTTTTCATATAATTTTATATTGTTTATATTTGCGATAATAGCTAAATCATAAATGTATTGCTTTATATTATTATTTGACTTAGTTATGTTGTTAGGTAGGATGTAACATATTAAGTGCTCAGTTCAAGTCTTGATTGTCTAACTACTGTAATTATCGCTCATTGCTCGTTTCCCTGCCTGCTTCTGTTGCTGGGCAGTACTGTCCACGGAGCTATCACGTGATCGAGGGGGGAGGGTGTTCTCACCTCACCTGAAGTATTCAGTCTGGTCTAGACTCGCTTGGTGGTTGGATGTATTCTATACAAGTGCCTAAATCTCCCTTATTGGCTCTTGTTGGAAGATCGTCTCTTGTCTCCTTATTCTTGTTAGTTCTGGGGAGACTGTTCACAGAACATTGTATAGACTTAGTGATTTTCGACGTTGTACTGAGGTTGTATGTCTCTTAGACACTCTAAGCAACTCAGGTCCTGTGCTGTAGCTTCTGACCTAATTTGTACTGGTATCTGAGTACTATCACAGTCGGGGATTTTCTTATTCTGAACTTAGATTCAGTAGTATGGGAGTTTTGTGACTTTTGTGGAGGATCTGTAGATGGTCCCTACTTAGTGTCGTTATATTATCTCCTTGTTCCTGATTCTGTGTCGCAGTTGCTTGTTATATTGCTATTGGGCTTAGCATTCTTTTTATTGTTCAAGCAGACTATTCTGATTGCCAGTTGGTCAAGAAGTTAGTTTATTTGAGGACTTTGTCAGTCACTTGTTTAAGTTTAGTCGAGTCGTGAGACATAGCGAACTACTTAGAGCACTTGCACACCTACACACAAACTTTCTTGTACATATTTGTAATATCTTATTAAATGTTAATGTACAAGACGGTACTTAAGACTTATAAATGTGATACGTGCTTTCAGCACAATAATACTGTACACGAGAGAAGTGATTAATATTATTTTGATTACTGTGATTGATTTAATTTAATATGATATACCTCTAGACGATAATTAAGAAATTTATTAAATTTTAATTTATCTAGTTAGTAGCCTACCAGTTGTAATCCTGAAACACTCTTGAATCATACTGAATTCTAATGGATAATTGGACAAGGATACTGACTAATTGTTACGAAAACCCAGTAACAGGCTGGATGCTAGAAGGGCAGTCCTTTCTAGTATTCACTGGAGATCTCTAAGCTTTTAGAATCGCGTTTTTTGTAACACATCACATAGCCTCTTACCATGACAGTGCCTCCTACCATCACAGAGCCTCATACCATCACAGAGCCTCCTACCATCGCAGAGCCTCCTACCATCAGAGAGCCTCCTAGCATCACAGAGCCTCTTACTATAAGAGAGCCTCCTACCATCACATAGCCTCTTACATCACAGAGCCTCTTACCATCCTAGAGCCTCTTACCATAACAGAGCCTCTTACTATCACAGAACCTCTTACCTTCACAGAGCCTAATACCATCACAGAGCCTCCTATCATCACAGAGACCCTGACCATCACAGAGCCCCTTACTATCACAGAGCCTCTTACCATCACAGAGCCTCCTACCACCACAGAGCCTCCTACCATCACAGAGCCTCCTACCATCACAGAGCCTCCTACCACCACAGAGCCTCCTACCATCACAGAGCCTCCTACCATCACAGAGCCTCCTACCATCACAGAGCCTCCTACCATCACAGAGCCTCCTACCATCACAGAGCCTCCTACCATCACAGAGCCTCCTACCATCACAGAGCCTCCTACCATCACAGAACCTCACTACATCCTCTTCCCTGTACACACCTAACTCTCTTTACCACAGAACTTGTAAAGTGTATCAAGTGTCTTGTTAACCCGCATTGAAACGAAACAAAAACTTCTATCCATCTATCCTCTCATCTCCTTCACAGTTCCAGTTTCTCTCTCTCTCTCTCTCTCTCTCTCTCTCTTTCTTTTGACAAAAAATAGATTTTAAGACAGTACTCTGATCCATCTTTCACCAGTAAGAGTCTAGCCATCGCATCATGACTCAGGAAAACTAAATAACAAGACCGCAAGCAAACCACGGGAAGGGTGGGGTTAGAACTCATGTCTATGAAGGGATTTGAGCTAGAGTTCGTCACGGCCACGCTGGAGAGAGGTTCATCTATAAAAACTTCAATTTGTTGTCAGAGTTGGGCCATGCTGACTTCCCTATGGTGTATATATTTACCTAGTTGGATGAGTCTCATTGTAGCAGCTGGTCCAGTGGTTTACCACTGGCCTGGAGTTTTACGACTCACTCGCCATGGGTTCTAACCCCACCTGAACCGTGGTTTATTTCCATTGTATTATTTTGCTACAAATTCATACAAATGCAATGTAACTTTTCCTTCTGTTGGTGAAACAACATGAAACTGCTGGGTGATATGATTCCTAAAAACTTACTGGAAGTTTTGGTAATCAGAACATTAAAAAAAATGTAAATATTCTTGAAGCGAAAGTTTATAGGCTTTTATACACGAGTTCTAAGCTAGTGACCCACAGAGGACGACTCTATCCTCAAGAAATGGCTACTGGCTTTACTCCACATACATTTTTCAAAGATTTCGCAGGAAAAACGATGATTGTTTTAGTCATCTTCGCTTCCAAATCTTCTTTTATTTGGTAAAAGCTTGAAGCTTCGCCAAAAGAGCTTCTCTCCATCTCTTCGGGGAATATTCGTCAGTTTATATTCTCTGACTTACTGACTACAATCTCACACATTATTACTATCTGACAAAAGAATATTTTTTTGTATCTTACTAGTACTTCACCAGGTCATCCACTTGGATGACTGACGCATGTTGGGGTGCAGCATCAGTCATCCAAGTGGATGAGCATGTTTCGGGTGCAGCATCAGTCATCCAGGTGGATGAGCATGTTGGGGTGCAGCGTCAGTCATCCAGGTGGATGAGCATGTTGGGGGTGCAGCGTCAGTCATCTAGGTGGATGAACATGCAGGAGTGCAGCGTCAGACATTCAGGTGGATGAACGGGAGCAGCGTCAGACATCCAGGTGGATGAACATGCTGGGGTGCAGCGTCAGTCAACTAGATGGCTGAACATATAGGGATGCAGTGTCAGACATCCAGATGGATGAACATACATGGATGCAGCATCAGACATCTTAAGGTTTGGATGTACATTACCATAACTTTATCAAACACACACACACACACACACACACACACACACACACACACACACACACACACACACACACACACAAAACTTGAATCATTAATATGAATCATTTATATTTTGATTTTTCATGTCATGTTTCTACGTTCTTGTGTTGCATTGCTTTTAAAGATTAACTTTAATAATTTGACGTTTACCTATCTTAACTATCTTTACTTACCTCACTGTTTTGCTTTATCTTTTACATAAACATTTACCTCTTTTGTGTCCTTCAGTTTAATCAATTTCTTACAATTCTTTTTATTTAATATTTGTCCATCTTTTCCAATAATTTATCCTCTTTAAAAAAAGAATAGTTAAACTCTCTCCTCTGACGACAATCTTCAAAACGTTTATTTGTTTTTGTCTATAATCTACATTACAATTCTTGATAACTCTAGTATGACTCTCCTGTGAGGCTCTGGTTGCCTCACACTATCACATCTACCAAACTCTCTCACACTCAACCAACATTTCCCACCACATTTTTTATTTAGTCTTTCCAAGTGTACTAATAAAACACTATTTTATTTTTAAAAATATAGATGAAAATTCACTATCCTTAAAATTATTTAAATTTTCAACTTAGACTAAACCTGCAAATTCCTAAATTAAATTTCATCACTTATCCCAGGACTTACAAATATTTATCTATCCTTTCCTACACACACCAAAATATGATTAGTATTTTCCTAAATGAATTTCCTAGATATTTATTCCTAATTTTTCCACTTATAAACTCTATTGTCATTAATTTCTATATTTTTATTATATTACATCTAATTAAATTTTTTATAAGACCCATTAGAAAAGTTTTCGTAATATATCAGCTTCATTTGTGAAGTCTACACCACCTTGTAATTAAGTTTAGATAAACACAACCAATTTCAGTCACTCATTACCATCAATAATCAACATTAATATCAATATCAACACAGAATTTTTTTTCAATAATTTAAAAAAAATCATTGAAATATCTTATGATGCGGAGATTGTTACACCTGACAAAAATAAATTATGTAAAGTAAAAGGACACAAGTGCAACTAATGTGACATTTATTGTGGCAACGTTTCGCTCTCCAGGAGCTTTATCAAGCCATTACAAACAATACATGGACACAGAGGGTATATAAAGGCTCAGAGTGAGGTGAATACTAGTGAGGTACCATTTCGATGTTCACTAGTGGTAGTAGTAGTAGTAGTAGTGGTAGTGACAAAAGTAATACAATATGGTAGAGCAATTAATTCGTACATGAGTAAAAGGATATAAAAGCTATTACTTGGGTAACATAAAAATAGGTTGGACAAATATAAACTGGAATGAGGCAGCTTGTTTCAGTGTTCACTCTCTGTGCTTTGTGTAGTATAACAGGAGAGACTATGTGATGGCAGGGTTTACTGTTTTCAGGAGGATTCTTGCTAAGACTTCGGAGATGGTGAAGCTGCCGTTGTTTTGTTTAATTGTATTCGAAACAGCGATCAGTGCTGATTCAAGGCTTTTATATCCTTTTACTCATGTACGAATTAATTGCTCTACCATATTGTATTACTTTTGTCACTACCACTACTACTACTACTACTACTACCACTAGTGAACATCGAAATGGTACCTCACTAGTATTCACCTCACTCTGAGCCTTTATATACCCTCTGTGTCCATGTATTGTTTGTAATGGCTTGATAAAGCTCCTGGAGAGCGAAACGTTGCCACAATAAATGTCACATTAGTTGCACTTGTGTCCTTTTACTTTACAAATGTCACATTAGTTGCACTTGTGTCCTTTTACTTTACATATTGTCGGTAATTCTACCAACTTTATTACAAAAATAAATTAGTGAATGTTGATATGAACTATAATATACTACACCTTTACCTCTGTACTTAGAGATAAACAACCTCCTTCCTCACTAAGGTAGGTTAGGTATAATTCGTCAGGAAATAAGACAAGTGTTGCCTGACGTGGATGTTAGTCATGTGATGACCCGCCGCTGGAGTGTTTGGTCATTTGACCGAGGCCTTTCGTTGACTTATAGGTCAAGATATTTTGTAAATTAATCCCTGCATAAGCGTATTTTTAAATTGATCAAGAGTGAAAACCTATTCATCATCATTTGCTAGATTTCAGCTGCATTTCTCAATTTTCCAGTCAAACTTGATCCTGTTCTACGATCATAGACACATTTCAAAAATATACATTTACATATAAGTTTTAACGTATTATTATTAATATCAGTTAAGAATATTCCACATCTGGCAAACCCCTAATCACGTTCCAGGAGATTAATAACGATACCTGCCCACTACCTTCCTGTCTCATACATTTAATACTCTACATTAAATAAATGAATTATCTCATTTATCAACCAACTGGTTGATAAATGAGTTACTTGTGCTACATTTGGGAATCTTTATTCTGGAAACGTTTCGCTAACCAGTTTTTTCTTCGGTAAAATGCAGAGAAGGGCGGTAGATGAGAAGCTTGAGGTGATCGGTCCCTCAGCCTGGAGTCACACTGGACTGAAGAAGATAAGATTTCGTTCGGATTTTTAACCCCGGAGGGTTAGCCACCCAGGATAACCCAAGAAAGTCAATGCGTCATCTAAGACTGTCTAACTTATTTCCATTGGGGTCCTTAATCTTGTCCCCCAGGATGCGACCCACGCCATTCAACTAACACCCAGGTACCTATTTGCTGCTAGGTGAATAGGACAGCAGGTGTAAGGAAACGTGTCGAAATGTTTCCACCCTCCGGGAATCGAACCGGGACCAGCCACCAGGCCACCGGGCATTGGTTGGCGAAGCGTTTCCAGAATAAAGATTCTCAAATGTAAAGCCAGCTTATACACCTAGCACGTGGAGCATAGCATGGAGCTTGAAATTGTAGACAAGCTCATAGTGCACAGAGAACTTGTAGATGGCTTAAGAGGCTTGCTTAGGCCGTGGGCTAAAAACTGGGTTACCTGGACTGGCTTGAAGACTGTTAAGTTGGTCAACTCGATGGTAGAACAATTTTCTGAGATGCTGAAGCACTCGCTGGTTGACAAACAGCATATAACGACTGGCTTGACTTTACAAGCTGGTTTGCTTTAGAAGTGTCAAATTTTTTATCTCAACAGCTCTGAGTAATGGTTGACAGACAGGAAGTAAGAAATAACAACAGCTAGACCACACTTGCTATTCTCAGGCACTGTCTTAACAGTGCCAGAGTAAAAAAAAAAAATCCATTGCATCACAAAAGCCAAAATGAGGAAATGGTATGGTGATACCGACAAGATGTGGAAAGACACTTATGTACAGTTCAGGACATTTATTAAAGGAAACGTTTCGCCACGAGTGGCTTCTTCAGTCCTAATACAGAGAAAACTAAGAAAACACATATATACATATATATAGTGGCAAGAGTCAGGTGAGGTGACGCGTGGGTAGAGGTGGTAGTAGTAGTAGTAGTAGTAGTAGTAGTAGTAATGGAACTATGGAGGTGAGGCTAGAGAGGGACCTGCTGGCATCAAGTAACACCAGTTCCCAGGATGGGTAATATCCTCTTGCTTAGTAATTTTGAAATACTGTAACTACCGGATTTTTGCTTTATAGTGTTACAGACAGAAATTAGTGCAGCTTCAATGCATTTTCTCCGTCTTAAGTCGTCTTCTTTAATAACTAGTTTAGCTTCATTGAATTTCATGAGGTGTCCAAAATCGTCTCTATGTTGAACACATGCGTTTTTGCGGTCATCATTTCTGCAAGCATTTTTGTATTCTGCTATTCTAATGTCCAGAGTTCTGGCTGTTTCCCCTACATATACTTTGTCACACCCCCACATGGTATAGTGTAGATTCCTGCACGTGTGCCAGAATCATGCTTGGGTTTTTGTATCAGGATAGTAGTTGAACTGGTGTTACTTGATGCAAGCAGGTCCCTCTCTGGCCTCACCTCCTTAGTTCCATTACTACTACTACTACTACTACTACCACCTCTACCCACGCGTCACCTCACCTGACTCCTGCCACTATATATATATATATATATATATATATATATATATATATATATATATATATATATATATATATATATATATATATATATATATATATATATATGTGTGTGTGTTTTCTTAGTTTTCTCTGTATTAGGACTGAAGAAGCCACTCGTGGCGAAACGTTTCCTTTAATAAATGTCCTGAACTGTACGTAAGTGTCTTTTTCCACAAAAGCCAAAATTATCAAAGTAGGAGAGTAAGATCATTTAAAACACCTGAGACATCGCTGGAAGCACAGCTGAGCCGATGACAGTGACGTCACGGCGTGCACAGTGCGAGACACTACGTAATACTTAATTTTTCCCAAAGAATATCAGCCTAATTTGATGGAAATAAATGATATAAAATACCGACACAAAGGAAATATAAACACTTCAGCAGTATAATTTGATCCTTCATTGACAACGTTTCGCCAGTGAGTATTAATAAGAAGGAGTCAGGTGAAGAATGCTGCATGTGACACTCTGTCACCATACTCGGAAGATTGTCACATGCATTCTCCACCTAACTCCACCCTATTAATACTCACTTGATAAAGCCCACTGTGTGGGCGAAACGTTGTCATTAAAGGATCACATTATACTGCTTAAGTGTTTATATTTCCAGCCAAATTTGCCTCGGGTGTCCCCAACGCTGCAAACTTTTATCATTGGTGGGATGTATTAAAACAGTTTGGCGTCAACTTTGTGTTGCGTAAGCTTTATTTTGCACATTTTTATTTTATCAAATTATTTCCTCCATGAAATAACGACGAAATGTCTCTTCTGATCGGCTTCAAACCCTTAATTCTTGTGTATCTTAATAACAAGTATTTTTGTGTTCATTTTGGGCTGTGTGGGTGCCAAATTGAATGTTTTTTTTTTCCAATTTTAGCAAATGCATTTTTTTAATATAAAAATCAAATATTTTTTCTTTCAGGATTGTTGAAAATTTTAAACACAGAGAAAATGAGAAAAAGAAAACTGGAACAAATGAAAATCCGCACAAGGCAAAAAAGGCTGTCATTCGTTGCCTTTTAGTGAAACCGTCACTGTTGAAGCAAGGTAGAAACCGTCACTGTCAAAACTGTCACTATCGGAACCGTCACTGTCAAAACCGTCACTGTCAAAACAGCCACTGTCGGAACCATCACTGTCAAAACCGTCACTGTCAAAACCGTCACTGTCGGAACCGTCACTGTCGGAACCGTCACAGTCGGATCCGTCACTGTCGAAACCGGTGCTGTCGGAACCGTTACTATCGGATCCGTTACGGTCAAAACCGTCACTGTCGGAATTATTACTGTCGGAACCATCACTGCTAAAACCGTCAATGTCAAGTTAATGAAATTTTGGAACTGTCGTTCCTTTCCTCACTTCGAGTAATTTGTCCAGTAATTGTGTCATAACACAAACAACTCGCACACTGGGGAGTGCAACTTATAACGACGTGGGAGTTATTTGTGTTGTTCCAGTCACGGTATTGTGCCATTGTTTATTGACGTTATCAGGTATTATAACCGGTGAGACACTCCTGGAACTGCTCCAGTATCTGAATATCTGGAGCACTGCAGATAAAGTAGCGAACATGTGTGTGTGTGTGTGTTCTCACCTAGTTGTGGTTGCAGGGGTCGATTCACAGTTCCTGACCTCGCCTCTTCACTGGCCGCTACTAGGTTATTCTTCGGGCTTCGTGAGCTTTATCATACCTTTACTAAAAGCTATGTATGGATCCTGCCTCCACTACATCACTTCCCAAATTATTCCATTTCCTGAGAACTCTGTGACTGAAGAAATACTTCTTAACATCCCTGTTATTCATCAGTCTTCAACTTCCAATTGTGACCCTTTGTTGTTGTGTCCCATCTCTGGAACATCCTGTCTCTGTCAACCTTATCGATTCCTCTCAGTATTTTATATGTCGTTATCATATTCCCCCTATCTCTCATGTCATCCAGTGTCGTCAGGTCGATTTCCCTTAACCTCTCCTCGTAGAACATGACTAGTCCCGGAGCTAATGGACTTGTTGCAAACCTATACACTTTAAAACCATACCCCCGGCCGGGATTGAACCCGCGGTCATAGAGTCTCAAAACTCCAGCCCGTCGCGTTAGCCACTAGACCAGCTAGCCACAATAAGATTCATCCAACTTGCATTTGTGGTCACAGAGGTGCCTGTGCTAACTTTCCTATGGTGTAGAAATATACCTAGTTGGATGAATCTTATTGTGGCTAGCTGGTCTAGTGGCTAACGGGACGGGCTGGAGTTTTGAGACTCTATGACCGCGGGTTCAATCCCGGCCGGGGGTATGGTTTATTTGCAATCGTGTCATTACGATTTCTTGAGCTATGCACTTTCTCTACTTTCCATACATGCTTGGCTAGGTGTGAGTTCCAAATTGGTGCTGCATACCCCAATATGGGCCTAACGTACACAGTGTACAGGCTCTTGAACGATTCCTTATTAAGATGTCGGAATGCTGTTCTTAGGTTTGCTAGGCGCCCATATGCTGCAGCAGTTATCTGGGTGATGTGCGCCTATGGAGATGTGCTCGGTATTATACTCACACCAAGATCCATTTTCTTGAGTGAGATTTGCAGTATTTGGCCTCCTAGCTTGTACTCTGTCGGCGGTCTTCTTAGCCCATCTCCGATCATCATAACTTTGTATTTGGCTGGGTTAAATACGAGGAGCCAGTTGCTGGACCAAGCTTCCGGCCTGTCCAGGTCTCTTTGTAGTCCTGCCTGATCCTCATTCAATTTTATTCTTCTCATTAATTTCACATCATCTGCAAACAGGGATACTTCTGAGTCTATCCCTTCCGTAATGTCATTCACGTATACCAAAAATAGCACTGGTCCTAGGACTAACCTCTGTGAAACCACACTCGTCACAGGCACATTCTCTGATACCTCGTTACGTACCTTGACTCGTTGTTGCCTCCCTGTCAGTATTCTCTGATCCACTGTAGTACCCTTCCTGTTATACGTGCCTGATCCTCTTGCTTTTGCATTAATCTCTTGTGAGGAACTATGTCGAAGGCCTTCTTGCAGTCCAAGAAAATTCAGTCTACCCACCTCTCTCGTATCGTACTTCCGTTACCTTGTCATAAAACTCCAGTATGTTTGTGACAGGATTTGCCTTTCATGAATCTGTGCTGGTTGTCGTTCATAAGCTTGTTCTGTTTTAAGTGCTCCACCACTCTACTCCTGAAAATCTTGTCCATGACTTTGCATACTATACACATCAGTGACACTGGTCTATAGTTTAGTGCCTCGTGTCTGTCACCTTTCTTAAAAACTGTGACTACATTTTCCATCTTCCATACCTCAGGTAGTTGCACAGTTCCAATGAATATGAAGATTTTTGTTTGTGGCACACAAAGCATCTCTGCTTCCTCTCTAAGGACCCACGGAGAGATTATGTCTGGCCCAACCGCCTTTAAGGTATCAAGTTCACACAGCAGTTTCTTTCCCTCCTCCTCAGTAGTATGTATTTCGTCCAGCTCTTGTTGGTGTGTCCCTTGTTGGTGTACCTACCTATTCTGATTTCCTGGGGTCCCTCCTGTCTCCACTGTTAACCTTTCTTTAAATCTTATGTTGAGCTCCTCACACGCTTCTTGGTCGTTTCTTGTGAACTCTCCACCTTCCTTCCTCAGTCTGATCACCTGGTCCTTGACTGATGTTTTCCTCCTGATGTAGCTATACAAGAGCTACTGGACAGACTTGACTTTCCATGCTATGTCATTTTCGTATTGTCTTTGAGCCTCCCTTCATATCTGTGCATATTCGTTTCTAGTTCTTAGGCTAATCTCTTTATTTTCTTGCGTCCTTTGTCTTCTGTACTTTTGCCATTGTCTAGTGCACTTAGTTTTTGCCTCTCTGCAATTTTGGTTAAACTAAGGACTCGTTCTGTTCATTCCAACATTTGCGTTTCTCTTGAGAACAAACCTCTCCTCCGCTTCTTTGCATTTTGTTGTCATGCAGTCCATTATTTCTTTTACTGGTTTTCCTGCCAATTCTCTTTCCCACTGAACGTCTTGCAGGAGGTTCCTCATGCCTGTGTAGTCCCCATTTTTTATAATTTGGCTTCTCCCGTCCTATTCTTGCTACCCTCTCCACTTGTAGCTCAACACAGAACCACATGATCAAGCTCCAAGGGTCCTTTCATACGTGATATTCTCGATGTCCGAACTACTCAAGGTGAATACTAGGCCCAGTCTTGCTGGTTCATCCTCACCTCTCTCTCTCTGGTAGTGTCTCGAACATGTTGAGGCACGAGCTTTGCTAGTACCACATGCATCATCTTGGCTCTCCATGTTTCGGGACCCCTATGAGGCTCAAGGTTTTCCCAGTCAGTCTCCTTGTGATTGAAATCACCTATAACTAGTAACTTTGCTCTATCTATGCGAGCTCTTCTGGCCACCTCGACTAGTGTGTCTACCATTGCTCTGTTGCTCTCTTCGTATTCTTCTCTTGGCCTCCTGCAGTTCTCTGGCGTGATGTACATCACTGCAATTACCACCTTATGGCTCCCAGGCCGGATTGTTCTACTATGTAGTACTTTTCGCTCATTCCTTCTATTTCCTCAAACCCCACCTGCTTTTAATGAGCAGTACAACTCCTCTCCCCCCCCCCTGCTCCCTCTATCTTTCCTCAGGATTTGACATCTGGTGGAAAAATTGCATCTGCTGTCCTCGTGATGAATTTCCTTTCTGTGAGTGCTATTATGTCTGGAGATGTCTCCTTGATTCCTTCATACCACTCCTCACATTTATCTGTTATTCCGTCTGCATTTGAATACCAAACCTTCAACTTCTTTTCTAAAACTGTGGTCTGGAGGGAACGTTGGGGCTGGGAAAGTGGAAGACCTGATGAGGAACTATGGGCGGTTGCTGTGAAGGTGAAGTTTGTAATGAGGTAAGTGGGGGCACTGGGTACGGCATGTGTTGTTTGGGTTAGAATGTTTAGTTGCATTGTGGTTGTCCTAGTTGGGGGGCTTCTGTAGATGGTTGAGGGAAGTTGTATTTGATCTTCCTCCTGAGTCTGGGTTCTCCTGCCCTTCTCCATCTCTGCCTCTCTTTCCTCCTCTCGTTTTTTTTTTTTTTTGTTTTTTTTTTTTTTTTTTTTTTTTTTTTTTTTTTTTGTGTGTGCGTGTGTGTGTGTGTGTGTGTGTGTGTGTGTGTGTGTGTGAGTGGGCGTCTGATCGGGTAACCAGATGTATTATGAAGCAGAATCGATAGTCTTATTATCCATTAATCTTATGCATTATTTTATAGACGAAGTAATGGAAATCAGATACTGTTATGGATCATTATTCTGTTGACCAACTGCCACTCTCGGGCTGTTCAACAGACCTTGCTATTAAGTTTCTGTGCATGGGAAACATAGCTTTTACCTATAGACATTATTACTGCTGTGATGAATTGAACATCATTGACTTGTACAGCTTGGCCATGGTGAGCCAAGCTTGGCTATGGTGGGCTAAGCTTTTCCATGGTGAGCCAAGCTTGGCTATGGTGGGCCAAGCTTGGTTATGGTGGGGCATGCTTGACCATGGTAAGCCAAGCTTGGCTATAGTGGGCCAAGCTTGGTTATGGTGGACCAAGCTTGGCCATGGTGAGCCAAGCTTGGCCATGGTGAGCAAAGGTTAACCATGGTGAGCAAAGCTTGATCATGGTGAGCCAAGCTTGGTTATACCGTAGATAATAAACTCATTAATTAATCGTCAGAGGTACTTACATACAGAAACACACAAACTCTGTTCATTAAATACAGTGTTAGTTTAAATTTTTCCTCTTCAAGGTTGTTCCTTGATGCTTGTGAATGAACCTTGATTATAGTCAACCTTTTTCATGGATCAAACATTTCTTCCTTTTTTCAGTGTTGTTGTACTAGTTATTAGTATTTAGTGCAATCTTAGAAGTGGCTCATATAAGCTACTTACACAAATAACCCGCACATAGAAGAAAGGAGCTTACGGTGACGTTTCGGTCCAAGTCGGACCGAAACGTCGTCGTAAGCTCCTCTCTTCTATGTGCGGGTTATTTGAGTATTGTTCCAGTCACGGTATTGTGCCTTTTTGTTATTTATATAAGCTACTTCTTCGCACATATGCTGTATACTTTTCAGAATTGATGGACTGAACACATCGATTCAAGGCTGAGGGACTGATTACCTCAAACTACTCCTGTTCTTCACCATTCTCCTTTGCATGGACTGATGAAGCTGCTGTGTGGCGAAACGTTTCCTCATTTAAGATTCCCAAGTGTTACACATGTGTCTAATTTACCTTCCTACCACATTTGACCCATTGATTAAATTACATTTCTCATTTTTGCTTATTGTGTAAGACCCACTTTCAAAGTCCTCATCTTATATTCGTTAATATAGTGTCCAGTAATCTGTGAAATATGTATCTCTCATCCATCCATATTTCATCCAGATTACAATTAGGTATGTCTCTCATACTTCCATACTGCATCTGAGCCTCTGTTACACGAGTCATTTATCCTTGTCTACAGCATCCAGATCACTTTAACACAAGACTCTTATTCAGCTATACTGCATGTGAACCATGGTAGCACGAGTTTCTCATCCATACTGCATGTGAACCATGGTAGCACGAGTTTCTCATCCATACTGCATGTGAACCATGGTAGCACGAGTTTCTCATCCATACTGCATGTGAACCATGGTAGCACGAGTTTCTTATCCATACTGCATCTGGGCAAATGGGAAACTAGTGTCTAATTCATCCATACAATATATGGAGCAACGTGACGCAAGTCTCATTATCTAATATCAGTGACGTGAAGAGCTTCTCCAAGCATCACCAGTTCTGTCTACTATCCGTATCATGGTGATGTATCCTTATCAGGGTGATGTATCCTTATCATGGTGATGTATCCTTATCATGGTGATGTATCCACTCCTCATATGAAGTTTATTGACGAAGGTGAAGTGTTTTTGATACTTGGAATTGGACCAGTCGTATCCTTCAGTAAATTGAGCCTAATTGCTTGCCGTTCTTATGATTCTGTTTTATCCTTGCGGATTTAACGTTCGCCTTAAATATATCAATAACAGCAGTAGTATTAGTAATAATAATTATAATTATTATTATTATTTTGAAATAATAATAATTTTAATATAATAATAATTTATTATTATTATTTGTTGTAATAATAACTGTGATATCTGCATCTTATTCGTGCATCATCAATACCGTCATTAGTAACACTCATCCCTGCCACTGATCCCAAACCGATGATCATAAATGATCTCGAACTGTTTTGAACCTGTAAGGTTCATTCAGCTCCTCAGAAATGGAAGTTAATCCATTAAGGAAAAGAGAGTTTTGCTGTTAACCTAAGGATCAAAAGCCATTTACTAACGTCGAGGCAATCTTCTTTAAGTGTCTCCATTTTTTCTCTTCCCTTATCCCTTCCATTATACTATTATTTATCTTCTGTTTTTCTCTCTATCATTGTCTCTTACCCTCTGTATATTCTCTCCGTACTACGCACTGTTTTTTATCTTCCACTTTATTCGCTTCTTCCTCCCGCTACATTACGATTTTTCTTTGTCTATCTCTCTAGCTGTTCCTTGTCCTTCATTCTTTTCACTCTCTCCCTACCACTCACCGCTCGTTCCAACTCTACACCGTATCTCTGTTTGGTCGGAAAACGATACAGCTATATACATTTCCACGGTAGTTTCTGGAGAAGACATATTAGAGGAAATTAGAAGTTGATCCAATTAGCGTGAGCTCGGCTGGGCGAGTGAGCACGTATAACGAAGACAAAAAAAGGTCATTTCTTCTCAGGCTCAGACTTTTTGTTTACATTGTGCTGCAATCTCTTATGGCTTATGTCTGGCAGCCTGGCTGGTTGGGAAGAAGTCCTCTCACCTGTAGTTAACGAGGTGTGATGAGCCAGACTTGAGCCACGTATCATCACCTGGAGATACGATGTAAGGTGATGGACCAGGGCTGGGGTCAGGTAGCATCACCTGGAGGTACGAGGTGTGGTGATGAACCAGGACTCAATACATGGTGTTTATTGTTTATGAAGGCCATGACTAGTGTCAGATACCCTTTCTGGAAACACTAGATAAAAAAATTTCGCTTCTCATTTAAAAACATATTTCTAACTTATTTCCGGGACACATCATTCAACTCTAAATTAAGTTTTGCTCCAGCATATACAGTTTGTGAGAAACAGAACCCCACCCTTATCCCCATTACTTTTCAACTAAATTATTGTCTTCCGAGTTCTTTGCCATTTTATGGAAGATGATTTAAAGTTTTCTTTGACTACTGTTGATTTATTGGATGGTTTTATCCTTAATGGAATGTATGTTTTCAAGCGTCAATTTATAAGTTTGTAGTGTTTATTGGTTGCTTAAATGGCAGTAATGTGTTTTGTTACATATGTGGCAGTTTTCTACGATAAAGGAGAGAAGAAACATCACGTCTCTTGTGAAAATAGCCAATTTTCTCTACTTTGGTGTGAAGGTCGGAGATCAGGACAAGCTGTGGGTGTTACAAAAAAACGCGATTCTAAAAGCTTAGAGATCTCCAGTGAATACTAGAAAGGACAGCCCTTCTAGCATCCAGCCTGTTACTGGGTTTTCGTAACAAGTAGTCAGTATCCTTGTCCAATTATCCATTAAAATTCAGTATGGTTCAATAGTGCTTTAGGATTACAACTGGTAGGCTACTAACTAGAGAAATTAAAATTTAATAAATTTATTAAGTAGTAAGTTGTCTAGAGGTATATTATCAAATTAAATTAATTACAGCATTCAAAATATGATCAATCTCTCGAGTTCAATATTATTGTGCTGAAAGCACATATCACATTTATAATTCTTAAGTACCGTCAGGTACATTAACATTTAATAAGATATTACAAATATGTACAAGTGTGTATGCGTGTAAGTGCTCTTAGGTAGTTAGCTATGTCTCAAGACTCGAATAAGACTTAAACAAGTGACTGACAAAGTCCTCAAATAAACTAACTTCTTGACCGACTGGCAACCCAAACAGTCTGCTTGAACAACAAAGAATGCTAAGCCCAATAGCAATGCAATATCAAGCGACTGCGACACAGAATCAGGAACAAGGAGATAATATAACGACACTAAGTAGGGACCATCTGCAGATCCTCCACAAAAGTTACAAAACTCCCATAATACTGAATCTTTGTTCAGCATAGGTAAAACTGTGACTGTGACAATACACAGGAACCAGTACAAAATTAGGTCAGAAGCTATAGCTCGGGACCTGAGATGTTCAGAGTGTCAATGTGACACACAACCTCAGTACAACGTCGAAAATCACTAAGTCTTTACAATGTTCTGAGAACAGAGTTCTACAGAACTAACAAGAATAATGAGACAGACAATCTGTCCAACCACCAAGCGAGTCTCCAGCAGACTCAGACAGACAATGTCCAACCAGCAAGCGAGTCTCTAGCAGACTGACAATTTCACGAGAGGTGAGGACACCCCCCCCCCTCGATCACGTGATAGCTACGTGGACAACTGCAGCTCAGAAGCCGGCAGTATAATGAGCGACAAGCGATAATTACAGTAGTTTGACAATCAAGCCTAACTGAGCACGTTTTATATACATCCTAACAACATAAGCTAAATAACAATATAACAGTCAAATAATAATATAAGGCAATACATTTGCGATTTAGCTATTATCGCAAATATAAGCAATATAAAATTAAATGAAAAGGTAATATACATTACATATATACATAATAATCATTGTAACCCATTCAGGGGTTGCAACACCCCCCCCAACACGACAGAGGGTCGCACTAGGAGTTGCATGAATGTCTTTTACATTATTTCTGATTACTCATATCAATATTATATAATATAAAAATTAAACATTAATCAGAGTCTCTCTTGTGCCAAGCACCTCTACAATTTCACAGCGTCCGTCACTAGGATATGCCCCTAGGTACTAGGGCAGTACACAGTATCGTATATCTTCATACTCGTGGTTATATACATCAGTGTAGAGACATGATAGCGCTGACAAGGAGGGCACGTTGAGGCTCGATCATAGTAGAGGAGACTGCATTCCACTCTTAAGTAGTGGTTGTGGAATGCGAGGCAGTATGAACATCTGAGTATGAAACAGCTTAAGGTGTGTAGTGAGGGGGGGGTCTGCGGCAGGACAGTGTTGCGTCACGCAGTACATCACCCGCACCACACTACCCACTCAACACTCAGCTTGTCTCCTCCTCACACAACAATACTGTGAATACATAAATATAATAATTAGACATGACATGAGTATATATTGTTAATATGGGCTGGAGGGATTAAGTTACTTTACTGAATTTGACATAGCAAGTAACAAAAGGTATTTGGGCATAAAATTACGTTAATCTAATGTAATTGATAATTATTAAGGACGAGACAGAGCGTCAGCAATTACATTATAATGACCACTTATGTGTTTTATACTAATAGAATAAGGTTGGATTCTGAGGGCCCACCTCATGATCCTAGCATTTTTACTTTTCATGGTATTTATGTAGGTGAGTGGATTGTGGTCAGAAAAAACGTTAATTTTAAATGGGGAAGTGCCCAAATACACGTCAAAATGTTCCAATGACACCACAAGAGCTAGAGCCTCTTTCTCAATAGTGGCATAATTTTTCTGGTGTCGTTTAAGCTTAGATGAATAGTAACATATAGGATGGAGAATGTCAGTGGATGTTGACTGTTGGAGCAGCACAGCACCCACTGCATAACCACTCGCATCTATATGTAAAAAGAAGGGAAGATTGAAATTAGGACTCTTCAACACAGGAGCAGAGGATAGCAAGCGCTTCAACCTTTTGAACGAGTCTGAACAATCTCTAGTCCAGGTGAACTGAACTTTGCTAGAGCTCATAGTCAGAGGTGTAAGTGGAGGTGTGTGTGCTGGCTTGCCTGTCACTTGACACTCTTGGCATCGTCGCACATGATCAGCTAGTGTTTCCTTCATCTTTGGCCAAGTAAAATGTTTTGCCAGTTTACCGAGTGTCTTCTTGACACCCAAATGTCCTCCTATGGGACTATTGTGAGCAAAATCAATGGCTTGTTCACGAAATGTAACTGGTAACACTACTAGATTCTTGACTGTGGTGGAAACACTATCAGCTGACAACTTACATGTATTTTTCTCCATCAGTACACCGTTACTATAATAGTAACAATTATCGAGATCCTTTGCTTCACTCTCAGTAACTGCTATATCTCTCAGTCTTTCCAGTGACTGATCAACAAACTGATCCTTGATTAAATCATCATGAGTTAGAAATTTAACGTCAGTTGTGTCCTGACTAGGTTGATGACCGGGGGGAGTCAGTGTTAATGATCCTGGGCGCAGAGCGTCACTAAACAACATATTCAACCCCAAATCATTGTCATCAACTAACTCAACAGGAGACAAGGATGGTTGTTGAATCTTTGACATAGCTCTAGTAATTGCGCTGAGAGGAAATAAAATAGGTTTCTCTCTACAAGCTTCAATGGCATAATTATCATCAGTGTTATTATCAATCACAAGTGGTTCCTTACATATACCAGCATGAAGGATATCGTTCCCTATCAACAAGTCCACTGACCTGATGGGAAATACACCACTGGATATACCTACTGAAATATAACCAGTATAATAGCTTGTTTCAATATAAACTTTGTGCAGAGGCACTTTTATAACAGCCCCTCCATAGGCTTCTAACAATACATCTATCTTGCAATAAGTATCGTCAGTTATGGGCAGTACATCTTCTCTTAATAACGTGAGATAACTGCCAGTGTCTCTGAAAGAAATTATCTCAGTTAGATGTGATTCGTCAAATCCTACTTTATCTCTCGAAAAGTAAGGACTCATCGCTGAACGAATCTTTTCGTCAGATACACTTTCTGACGCTAGTCATCTATCCTGAGTAACATTATCTAAAACAGTAGGATCAGAGGAATTGCTAGGCTTTTGGAGTCTTTGTTGCTCGGAAGAGGATACGACTTGTGTGGGGGCGCCAGCCGCACGACTATTTCTGGTATCTCTTTCTAATTTATAGCAATACTCTCTAGCATGTCCTTTCCTGTTACAATAGGTACATTTAACTTTCTTCTTCTCGATATCAGATTTCTGTCTAGCCACAGAGACAGATTCGGGATTGTGAGTTTTCCTGGTAAAGGTACGAGAAGTTACAGTAGCAGGTACATCAGGCCGGCAATAAGCAGCTGATTTAGGTTGCCAACTTCTAGGACAATTTTTAGTTACCTTGTTTCTCTGTGTTTTGGTACGTACAAGTTTGTGAGAAATCTCGTAATTGTCTGCTAATGCTGCAGTTTCCAGAATATCTGAGGTAGTATGATCGATCAGATATTCTTGTATGTCAGCAGGCATACAGTTGTTAAACTCTTCATGTAGTAACAACTGAACAAGGCTGTCGTAGTTGGTACACTTAGCAGCTCTAGACCATCTCTCAAATGCAACTTTTTTCTCACGAGCAAACTCTACACAAGTTTGATCTTGTCGTCGTTGTAACGTACGAAAGGCTCTTTGATAACTTACAGGTAACAAGTTATACGTCTCTAGAATAGTTTGTTTGACAGCGTCATAACTAATGTACTTAGCAAATGGCAAAGCAGCCGTACAAGTTTGAGCTCTTCCTGTCAAAGCAGTATGCAGCAATGTTGCCCAGTGCTTACGTGGCCAGTTCATAGCACGTGCCTGGTTCTCAAACACATCAAAATATGTGTCTAAGTCACTTTCAAAAAACTTAGGAACCATGGATGCAGCTTTCTGCACATTAAATGTGTCCTGTGATCTATCAGTCTGTTGTCTTCCCAGACGAACATTTTCTCTTTGGAAATCTTCTTCGTTCAATCTCCTCTGTGCCTCAATTTGTGCAGTCTGCAACATAATGAGGCGTTCCAACCTCTCAAACTGTTCCTGAGAGATAGGACCAGTGGGTAATGGAGGAGTAGGGAAATTAACATGGTCTGGACGGTCCTTAGGTCGGACACTTGGTCCAGCCGTCTCTAGAGTGTCTAGATCTGGTCTAGGATAAGTAGATACAGGTGTAGTATACACTGTACTAGTATTAGGCTGTGTCATACTACCAGCTACACTCTGTACTATAGTGTCAGTGAAGGAAGGAGCGAGCGAGAACTGAGCTACACAAGGCTCAGACACTAGGCTCACTTCTGCTCTAGTTGCTCTTTCTTCAACTTCAAATAGAGTCATACTTCCTAATTGTGACACTAGACTTTCTGAATCTGAATCATAATCAGACATCTCTGTATGAGCAGGAAACAATATAACTTTAATTAATGCTCTGACAGTTTCAGCTGTGTAATTCCTGTTATACGTCACACCGAGATATTTGGCTACTTGCCAACACGTCTGAAGTTTTAATATACTCAACTCAGACAAAGTCAGAGTATCAATTAACTGTTTCACTTTGGCATACATCACGAAAATAATTGTACTACGAGAGAGTGATTATGGGAAACTATAATCCTAATAGGAATTTTAGTGTTAGTTGTCTTAGAATTAGAACTCAAACAGTATTTCCATCTCCTTGGATCAAGAGACTCAGTCAAGTACATACATCCACCTGGTATGTTGTACAAGACTAAACTCAAAGTCTTCAGATTAGGAAAGTACTCAAAGTGTTTGATCATAGATTCACTCTTGTATGTCAAACTGGACAATTTCTCCAACACCTTGGATCAAGAGCATCCCGGACAGTTTCTCCAACACCTTGGATCAAGAGGCTCCCGGACAGGCCCCCATTTGTTACAAAAAACGCAATTCTAAAAGCTTAGAGATCTCCAGTGAATACTAGAAAGGACAGCCCTTCTAGCATCCAGCCTGTTACTGGGTTTTCGTAACAAGTAGTCAGTATCCTTGTCCAATTATCCATTAAAATTCAGTATGGTTCAATAGTGCTTTAGGATTACAACTGGTAGGCTACTAACTAGAGAAATTAAAATTTAATAAATTTATTAAGTAGTAAGTTGTCTAGAGGTATATTATCAAATTAAATTAATTACAGCATTCAAAATATGATCAATCTCTCGAGTTCAATATTATTGTGTTGAAAGCACATATCACATTTATAATTCTTAAGTACCATCAGGTACATTAACATTTAATAAGATATTACAAATATGTACAAGTGTGTATGCGTTTAAGTGCTCTTAGGTAGTTAGCTATGTCTCAAGACTCGAATAAGACTTAAACAAGTGACTGACAAAGTCCTCAAATAAACTAACTTCTTGACCGACTGGCAACCCAAACAGTCTGCTTGAACAACAAAGAATGCTAAGCCCAATAGCAATGCAATATCAAGCGACTGCGACACAGAATCAGGAACAAGGAGATAATATAACGACACTAAGTAGGGACCATCTGCAGATCCTCCACAAAAGTTACAAAACTCCCATAATACTGAATCTTTGTTCAGCATAGATAAAACTGTGACTGTGACAATACACAGGAACCAGTACAAAATTAGGTCAGAAGCTATAGCTCGGGACCTGAGATGTTCAGAGTGTCAATGTGACACACAACCTCAGTACAACGTCGAAAATCACTAAGTCTTTACAATGTTCTGAGAACAGAGTTCTACAGAACTAACAAGAATAATGAGACAGACAATCTGTCCAACCACCAAGCGAGTCTCCAGCAGACTCAGACAGACAATGTCCAACCAGCAAGCGAGTCTCTAGCAGACTGACAATTTCACGAGAGGTGAGGACACCCCCCCTCGATCACGTGATAGCTACGTGGACAACTGCAGCTCAGAAGCCGGCAGTATAACGAGCGACAAGCGATAATTACAGTAGTTTGACAATCAAGCCTAACTGAGCACATTTTATATACATCCTAACAACATAAGCTAAATAACAATATAACAGTCAAATAATAATATAAGGCAATACATTTGCGATTTAGCTATTATCGCAAATATAAGCAATATAAAATTAAATGAAAAGGTAATATACATTACATATATACATAATAATCATTGTAACCCATTCAGGGGTTGCAACAGTGGGCACCTCAGCGTTGTTCAGTGACACACTCCAACTCCATATGCGAGTGGTTTATTGCAAAGTGGTTTATTGCAAAAGTGGTTTATTGCAAAGAAATGATGTTCTCCATAACATATCAACATTCCAGTAGGTATGTTATGGGGATTTTCTTAAAAAAAATGCAGAAAAATATTCAGATCTTCCTTCTGCACTCAGCAAGCTACTAATATAACAAAAACTTTCCTGAATGTAAGTGATACATTGGTCAAAAAGAATTAGGAAGCAACGACAACAGTTGGGAGATTTGTATTTGTGTTGGCATACAGTTTTTACCAGTTTAAGCACATTAATCCATTCTTTGGGTGTTAAGTATGGAAAAATCTGCACACTACAAAGGTAGCAATCAGTGCAAGTGTGTTCGATGATGTCAGTGGCTGAGGTACAGTTTCTGGCAGTGAATGAGTGCCACTGGAACCAGAGGATGAATGCCAGTGTCAATAAACGAGTGACAACTGGTGCCTGCAAGGGTCAGTGGATAAATGCCAGATAATGCCAGTGGATAAGTGCCTTCTGATGCCAGTGAAAAAGTGGTAGTTTTGGTAGTGGGTGAGGCTCAACTTGCAGCTGGTGCGACTGTATATAAGGAAAACTGCCAACAAAAGGGGTCAAAACTTGGCTATGCTTGGCTAACTAGGAAGCTTTACTGAGAGAAACTTGAAGCTGAATGATGGTGACAGAAAACAAGTGTCATTCTTATCTACTGGTCTGATCTCTCGAGTCGTGTTTTACTGTGTGACACGTGACACCTAAAGGCGACACCTGAATCCTGGAAACAGTATCTGACAAGTCAAAGGACATGTGAGGGAAAAGTTCAATAGATAGGAGTAGTGAGGGAGTATATAGTAACAATAGTTTCATTGCCGGCTACTTGTTAAGGTAGGGTAAGTTCAGCTCCCGCTATCCCCCCCCCTTTTTCCCCCTCCCCGAAAGTGATAGTTTGATTGCCGGCTGCTTAAGGTAGGGTCAGTCTAGCTCCCGCTGTCCCTTCCCTCCCTCTTCCCCCCCCCCTAAAGGTGACGTGTAGGGCTCCGGTCAAACAGTAAATCACTCGACTCACAGCTCCCAGCACTACTCTTGGAATGGAAATATAAACACAAATGCAGTATAATGTGATCCTTTATTGACTACGTTTCGCCCACACAGTGGGCTTCTTCAAGTCACAAACAGAACTACCTGGGGTGGAAGGAACGCGAGTATTTATAGTCCGGTTCAGAATGCTGAGGTCAGGTGAAGAATGCAGCATTCTTCACCTGACCTCAGCATTCTGAACCGGACTATACTCGCGTTCCTTCCACCCCAGGTAGTTCTGTTTGTGACTTGAAGAAGCCCACTGTGTGGGCGAAACGTAGTCAATAAAGGATCACATTATACTGCATTTGTGTTTATATTTCCATTGTGTCGGTATTTTATACCATTTATTTCCATACTCTTGGAATGACAGAGTGGGTCACCTGCCAACCAACGAGAAGAATAGAAGGAGACGGACTAACGTCCTGAGACGTCCCATGTTTAACCTATTTACCTGTTATGTAAGCCAACACAGGACCTAACCCCTCATCATAGCAGTGGTAACAGACCTGTTTTCCTGTCATCTGAAGTAATTATTCACGGCTACACTCTGTGAAGAACGAGCCAGTGGTGGTCCAACACCTGCTACCTCCCCCCACATCAGCAACGGCTACGATTTCAACAACACGCAGTGTCACCAACACCTGACACCCCATTACCACGATATACCTATATTAGTGTTGAGTTCAAATGTAATTTTTTTTCAATTCATTTTTCATTTTTCTTTCAATTAGGATACCCATTCATGTTTTATTGTTTTACATTTTCCGTTTCTTAATAATAAAGTGTTTATCATTGACTGTTATCATTTTTTTTTCTATTCATTAATTTTCCTGAGGAGGAGCCAGCCTTGATAATACTGACTGAAGTTGTTACAGGGCTGAGTAAGCCTTTACAAGTGGCGACCTAGCCAGGATCAACTCGACTGAATCAAGATTCAACTCCATCTCGAATCTACCATTGGAACTTCAACGCCGCATACCACAGACGGTTACCACCAGCCATGAGTAATCAATCTCTTTGGTAGGACTACGGTACAGGTATTTAAAAGATTTGGTGATTGTTATAGTCTCAATTTATTGTAAGTCAAGTCAGGCAGGATATAATATTTAATTCTGCCACCTTTTTGTTCGAGCTTGAAACACTTTGGAGGATTAGACTCTAGGGACCCGAGATTTTCCAGTGACAATTTGTTTCATTGAGCTCTTTATTTTATCAAGGGAACTGTCGTAGGACACTCTTGATTTGTTCGTGAGAAGATTGGATGGTCAAGTGATCCCATTCTACTTACTGTTTGCTCGGAGCCGGCATAGAACCCTTCGTTTTCATTAATACATTTGTTTAATTGAAGCAGGGATCGAGCCCTCTGGTTTATTTACAGTTTAAGCGGAGCAGGAATTGAACCCTCCATTTTCTTTGATACCCGTTTCATTTTTCCCCTGGTAGTTTAAGTTATTCGTGCAAGGATTGAGGAATACCAGTTTTGGATGAACGCTGGAAGTAAGTTAGGAATAACAGGGAAAATTTAGAATCTTTCATTAGTGCTAAGATCCAGGAAAGAGTTGAAAGAGAGAGAATTGAGAGAGAAGAGAGACAGTTAGAAAGGGAAAGAGAAGAAGAAAAGGAGAGGGAGAGAATTGAAAGAGAAGTGAAAAAGGAGAAAGAGAACCTTGAAAGACAAGAGAAAAAGGAGAGAGAGAGAATTGAGAGAGAAATCCAAGAAAGACAGTTAGAAAGAGAAAGAGAAGACAAAAAGGAGCGTCATAGACTTGATCGTGATGAGCTAGAGTACGTGAGGAACAGGCTAAAATACGTGAGGAACAATTTAAATTAAGAGAACTTGAGGAAAGAGCAAAGGATAGAGAAGTTGAGGAAAAAGCTAGAGAACGTGAGGAAAAAGCTAGAGAACATGAGTTAATAGAGAAAGAAAAGGATCGCGAGCTCGAAAAATCTCGCCTTGAATTAGAGAATAAAAAGTTAACTTTGACACAACAACAATTAGAGGAAGGAGTACTTGAACATCATGCAGCTAGTGCACATATTCCAACACCTAATTTACCTCCTTCACAGAGGGTGATGACATTACTTCATACATTTTTTTTTATATTTTATTTAAAACAGTGCGATACAAATAGCAGAAATATATTAAAAAGATACACGACAAAACCTTACTGCACTAGAATTTCACTTAACCCGAAACCTAATATTGATACCATACTGCACAGTGGTAATACACACACACACACACACACACACAACACACTGTATATTACAATGGTAATACACTCTCACACACAACACACCGTATATTACAGTGAATATACACACTCACACTCAACACTATACATTACAGTGATATTGTTTTATTTGTTAAAGAACATCTCTAACAAGGTTACTTATACAAAACAACAAACACTGGAAATTAAAGATTGTACAATAAAACAAGAGATATAAAAAAAACTAAACACGCACAATGACACACATACACAAGCACACATAGGTGAGGTTTCTGCCTGTCAACACACGCGTATGAGAGACTAAATCTAAGATCTCAGGTGCTTAACAGAGCACCACGATACTCAAACATTAATTTAGGCGATTATCACAAGATCTGAACATACATAGGTATTTAGGATACAAAGAAGGAAACGGTATAATACTAAAAGTCACAATAAAAACATCCAATATAACAAAACAAAACTACGATGTGAAATTTTACATCTCAGCGGAACTAAGAAAAAAATGATGCAAGTAGTTACATGTAATATAATATTACTGAAAAGCAGACTGTAACACAACATAAAATATAACATAAAATAAGAACCAGTAGCTTATGCTAGGAAAAAACAATTTTTTTTTTTTTTTTTTTTTTTTTTTTTTTTTTTTTTTTTTTTTAAACAATTACAATTGAATCAAAATCATTAAAGACACCTATAACATATTTGAGTCATTGAAATTTTCATCATAAAGTCCTTGAAATGATTTATGCATGATAAATGATAATATGCAATCGTAGTGCAACACATTTCTAAATGATAACTTTTTAGTTTCTGAAACCCTCGGGGCAATAACCATATTGCCCATAGATATCAAAACTCAATTATACATCCTTATAAACAGCTCTCCATGCTCACACCCATGTCTAGGAAAATAGCCCGTTGTGTCCCCTTACCCACTTTGCAAATCCCATAAATCCCTTAATGTGAAATTTCGATAACCCTCACTAAAATCTCTCTCCCATCTCCCTCCATACACCCCTTTATTCCTACACTGTGTCCTATAAAAAGTTGCTGCCAACGCATTAATTCTTGCACGCACGTCCGCCTCCCTCATAGCCCACATCATGTATATATAATCCGTAATCATATACCCAATCGCATTCTCAACCCTTTTATTCACCCCAGTTATATCTAAACTTAAAACCCTCAAGACCTGCAAACCCCCTCCCCCCACTAACCTTAAAACCTTACCCATCCAAACCCTTATAAGTTCAATACAATCGCAAAAATACACCGTATGATAAGTAGTCGCCAATCCTCCACAATCCTTGCATTCCCCATCCTCTCGTATTCTCTTATAGAATAAAACCATTCCTGACGGCAATATTCCATGTAAAAATCTATACATAACTTCTCTGACTTTAGGTTTTAAACGCAATTTGTTTAAACGCCCCCAAATATTACGCCAATCATACATCGGATAAACTCCTTCTACCGCCGCTACCAAAGCCTTACCATCTGCCCTATCAAGATTTCTCAATTTAATATGTAAAGGATCCCTCACGTTTATAAATACCCGTAACATTGCCTCACCTATCATGAACTCCCTACCCCCCCACCACCGTCGCATATCCTGATGTATCCTATGAAGACCGTCTCCTTTCACCCCTCCCTCCCGCTTATAACTATGTTTTAAATACATACTTATTATCCTCTTTTCGACATCTATAAGACCCAGCCCTCCACGGCCAACGGGGAGTGTGACAACCGCTCTACTTAACCATTCGCTCCCTGTTCCCCAAATGAATCTAAAAACACTTTTTTGTAGCCTTTTTAACTCACAACGAAGTATCGGAAATATTACCGTAACATGCCATAGTTTACTATATAATAGCACATTCGTTGTAATCACCCTTTGTTGCAAACTTAAATTAGCAGCTCTTAAACCACTGAGGCGCTTCAGAACACTATCAACGATACGCACGGAATTTATTTGCTGTGCTAACTTGATATCATTTACATAAACGATCCCACATATCTTTATTTGGTCCACCCTTTTCCACCTTTCAGCAACCATTCCGTCCTCACGTGACCCTTTTCCAAGATTCATATACTTTGTTTTCCCCATGTTGATCGTCATGCCAGTAGCCTTTTCAAAAACTTTCACTAACGTTTCTACCCGAATCAAATCCATGTTTTCTCTCACCAAAATCGTCGTATCGTCGACATATCCAACAATGCCCGCTCCCCCATCCCTTACATTACCCATCCCCTTTGCTTCCAATAAAACCCTTATCCCTCTATAAAAGGGATCTTGAAAACAAGCAAAAAAAATTTGTGAAAGGGGACAACCTTGACGCAAACCCCTTCCCATCTGAATTCGATCTCCCAACCTCCCATTCACCTGCACATGCAAGGTTGCCTCCTGATACATTAATTTGGCCCATGATATAATTTCCGCCCCAAACCCCTGCCATCTCATGATCTTCCATAACGTCTCCCGTTCCACACTATCATATGCCGCCTCCCAATCTATAGCCAATACCCCCCCCCCTTCCTAATCGTACTCTTTCTTCAATAAAACTTCTAATCATACCATGACCTTCATACATAGACCTGCCCGGCACCCCATATTGTCCCTTGTCAATCACTCTGCCCAGGACTTTTTTTATTCTGTTAGCCAAGATCCTTCCAAAAATTTTATAGTCACCACATAATAACGAGATTGCACGATAATCTTTAACCGTTAATGGCTCGCCTTTAGGAACTAGGACGACCACAGCCAACCTTTGTTGTTCCCCTAAAACCCCATCCCGCTTCATTATATTGAATAAACGTACCAAAAACCCCTTTAAAACGTTCCAATTTTGAAGATAAAAGTCGCTGGGCAACCCATCAATTCCTGGCGCCTTACCCAATTGCGCCCCAGATAAAGCCTCCCAAGTCTCACACTCCGTTATCGGTCCTCCCAACATCAAACGATCATGCTCCGTCATCTCACAACACACAAACCTACCGATTGACTGCAATGCAATTTCACTTATTCCAACACTTTGCGTTTTCAATTTAACCCAAGCATCTATATACCCACTCATACCCTCCGTCGTCGTCAACTCCTGATTCACTCTATACCCCTGCATACCTACCTGTACATTCAACCCCATTAACTCCATTGCTTTGCGACGTCTGTGTTGATTCCTCAACACACACGCCGACGGCCGATCTCCCCACAAAACCTCTTCGATTCCACCCTTAAGCCTTTCCCCATCAAACCTTTCGTTTTGTAAATTTCGTAGTTGCTCCTTAATTCTTTCAATTTCTATAACAGGATAATTAGCATTCGCTTGTATATAGCAGTCGCGCAACTGCCCCTCTAAATATCGTTGGAAACCATATTGTAACTGACTATATCTCACTCCTTGACTAATATAATATTCCTTAATTCGCTTTTTGGCTATCGTTTCCCACCAATTAACCAAATCCACATCTCCAGGTGCTTCAACCACAAGGCGTTCCCACATATGCCCAAAAGACAAAAGACTTTCCTCCCTCTTCAATAACTTTACATTTAATTTCCAAAAAGATGGACCCCTTCTAGGCACACCCTCAATATCTACATCCATTACAACTCCTCTATGATCCGAAAAAACCACATTTATCACATTCACTCTCCGCACTGTAACCGCACTAGACACGTACATTCTATCCAATCTCGCCGCATAATCTCGTCTAATAAAAGTATGCTCCACCATGCCACCCCCCCCACACACATCCATTAAACCCACACTCGTCAATAAATCTCCCAGGAATCCCAAGCAACAACCCGCTCCTCGAGGCTCCACATCTTTTCGTCGTATTACACAATTCCAGTCGCCCCCTATTATCGCTACATTTGGTAAACTACGTAGATAATATACTAATACATCTTGTACAAAATGAGTTTTAAGTCGTACATCTCCCTCAGCCGGCCCATATACACATACAAAACTTATGTGTGCTCTACCCCATAAACCATCCACCCTAATCACTCTCCCCTCCCCCCTTTCACTATGGCGTACTACAAACGGGCTATTTTCCTTTACCAGAATGGCGACGCCTCCTTTTAACCTCGTCGCATATTCCATATACACATCGTAACCATCCATTTCTAACTCATATCCAATTCTGTAATTGTGTTCTTGGATAAATACCACATCCACATCTAGACGCACCAAAAATTCATTAAACCACTTTCGCTTCCGCTCAGATCTCAAACCGTTAATATTTATTGTCAAAACCTTAAAGTCAATTAATGGGGTTTTCCTTTCGTTCTAGGTATAGACTTTTCACTTATACATTTTACACCACCTCTATCCCTCCCCCCTTTTTTGGGAACCACCTTGATAAACCCTTGTTTCGTGGATTCACTGTTCCCTGTCCTCTGTACATCCGCCCAAGACTTTTTTCCTGGCGTTTGGGCAGGAGTAAGCACGTCGTCTGAGTCTGATGGGGTCGCAGTTCGCTTTCGAGTCCTACCCTCCACCTGCATTGGGATTTCTTTAGTACTATCGTGATGCACCTCCACTTCTGCTACATTTACCGTCATACCATGCGACACACTAGACTCAATGCTTCCATCCGTCGCCTCACCATGATGTTCAACCGATCCCAAAATTGCACCTGGATCCTCCACACGGTTGATGATCGACTCGTCTAACAAAACATCCAGTGCCTTCACTAAAGACGCCGCTACATCCTCTTCCCCCATAGTGGGCAGAGTCTCTTCAAATACTTTATTTATGTCCAGTGACGGTGATTCTTCTCGTTGTTTTGCATCCTCCAAAGCATTCTCCTGCGCTTTTTCTACCTCTTCACTCCAAGATGACCGTTGTCGAGACGGGTGAGCATAAGACTGTTCTCGTCCCTCAACTTCCTCGACCTCTTCCGATTGTTGCTGTTGTGATATTTGGAGATTCCCACGACGCTTACCACACTGTGCCGCTATGTGGTCATACGACCCACACAGCCGACACGTACGACGTTGCCCCGCATATGTTACATATACTTGAGTTCGAAATGCTTGCAACATAATATAGGACGGTATGGGATGACGTAAGGTCATTTTGACTGAATATGTTCCCTCCAAACTTCCAGCATAAGGTCCAGCGGCCCACCGACCTGCAGAGGCCATATGAACCGTACCATAATTACGCAATTCATCTTTTATAACAAAATCAGTCGCTTCAAAAGGCACATTCTTGATTTTTACCCATGTGTAGTATCGTGATACATCATGAAGACGTACTGATACAGCTGAATTGACGGCTATAATGGTCTCTTGATACTTATCCACCACTGCTTCGTAGACATTTGCTGACGTCATTTTAACGAAAATCCGTGTCGTCCCATTAAGTGCTACACCACATATTTCTTCATTTGCGATACCGTAGGTATCACGGATAATCGCCGGTAGTAACAAATCCATCGTGGCTCCCGTGACAGCCCCACGGGTCAACTCAACGCAAACAGTGTTGATGCGCCTGTTGCTATGCAGCGCCATGTTGGAAAATGAGCAGCACACGTCCTCACTACTCAATGGCTGTTGACGAACTGATGTAGCTCGCCTGAAACAGCAGAGGGGTGCAGAGCACAACCTCACTCTACCGTGGTCAGGCAGCGAATGACAATCTTCATACATTATCAGGTTTGAAAATACCGCTATCCTCTGTGAATGGCCTGCTGACACCTGGGCTACCAGGTTAGGAATGTTATTTTCCGGTACAGCTTTGAATATCTATGCAACTTTGTCGCAGGATATCATATGTAATTATAACCTTCTGAAGAAGGCAATCCTTAAAGCATATCAAAAAACCACAAATTCTTATAGGAAATATTTCAGGTATGCCACCTTACAGCCTGGCCAGAACTTTCAGCAGTTATATGTAACACTCGTTTGTTCGACTTTTGGATAGAGAGTTCAGGAATTGATCACAGTTATGAATCTCTTATAGACTTCATGGTTGCTGACCAGTTCCTGACAGCTCTTCCCCACCAGATAAGAACATTCATTAGAGAACGTAACCTGATTAAAGCTGAGGAAGTTGCTGAGGCTGCTGACTTGCATGCTGAGGCTCACAATTCCTATAAAGACCTAAAGGGATCGAACCTTAAGGGCAATGGTTCACCTGAACGAAAGATTAAGAAGCCTACAGTAGAAGCAAAGTCACCAGCTATTATACCAACCTGTCATCGATGTGGTGGTATCGGACATAAACGTCCAGATTGTCCTTCCAAGAAAATAGAGAAAGTTGGAAGATGTTTTGTTGACGGTAATGACCAAGCACTCTTCTGTTCAGGAACAGTTAATGGTATAAAAGTCTCAGATATATTACGTGACACTGGATGTACGTGCATCGTAATTTCGGACAAACTGTTCCCTTACTTTAAAACCTCTTGTGTGTCCTCTATTCTTTCAGATTACTTGGGTCGTGAAAATACTTTCCCTACAATACGTTGTTACTTGAAAACTAAATGGTTCACCGGTTGGACTAATACGGTACTAGCCCCAATTACTTGTTCTATAATAGTGGGTAACATTAATACAGTCTCCGTCAACTTGCATCATTTTTAACTAACATCACCGTTTTTAGCAACCACTTCTTCACACTTTGAATTACGTTTCTCCATTGTTACTGTCATCTAGTTCTAACAATCCTCATTGGCTGCATAATATTCACATCACACATGGATCTCAAACACATCTCACTGACTCTAGCATCGTCCTCCTCTTCCTCGTCCTCGTCCTCTTCTTCCTCGTCTCCCTTATACTCCACACAGTGATGTTTAAAACTCATGCCAGACACACGTGTAAGGGTTTAATTATCACTATAATCTAATTCATTCCACTTTTGGCCATCATTGATACTTTTTTTTTTTTTTTTTTTTTGGGGGGGGGGGGGGGGGGGGGTCCGCTGATGCGTCAACTCTCCATCTACCTTTTTTTCCTCGTCTAATCTTTTACTAAAAATATTGGCAATTATACCGGGTAATTAATGAGCGATTAGCTTCTAGAGTAACAAAAAATATTGCTGAGTATGTTGAGTGTCGGACCTTCTCCTCTTTCTCTTCCTTTTCTTCCTTTTCCTCCTCTTTCTTCCTGTTCTCCTATTCTCATCTGCCTCGTCATTTTCTCGTTTACCTCCTCATCCTACACCATCTCATCTTCTCACCCTCCTCCTTCCTCTACTTCCCCCTTCCCCACTTTTACTGTATCCCCTCCTTCAATTCCACCACCTCCATCCTTTCCCCATATTTCACCTAATCCTTTTTACTCTATTTCCTTATCTTCTTCATTTCCTCTTCATGTTTCTCGCCCTCCGCTTCATCTTTCTACTCTAACCTATATTCCTTGTCATCCTTCTCTAACTCACATCCCTTTTCCAACTTCGGTTCTTTCTACTTCTTCTCCCACTCCTCACCCTTACTCTCTTCTGTTTTCCACTTTCTATTTAAACATTCTTTTTTTTTCATTAAATAAAATGTCTTATACTTTTTCTATCTCATTCTTTCCTACATATTCCTTATTTAATTTTCTTCCGCGTCATTCTGCTCATTCACACCGATACTGTTGCCTCTCTCAAACTTTTAATCATCTAATTATTGGCAATTTTATCCTCCTAATTATTGATGCATTGAACTAAGTGCTTAACACCCACACTGTGCTGTTACATTAAACACTACGTTACGAGGAACATTGAACTAAGTGCTTAACACCCACACTGTGCTGTTACATTAAACACTACGTTACGAGGAACATTGAACTAAGTGCTTAACACCCACACTGTGCTGTTACATTAAACACAACGTTACGAGGAACATTGAACTAAGTGCTTAACACCCACACTGTGCTGTTACATTAAACACAACGTTACGAGGAACATTGAACTAAGTGCTTAACACCCACACTGTGCTGTTACATTAAACACTACGTTACGAGGAACATTGAACTAAGTGCTTAACACCTACACTGTGCACTACGTTACGGGGAACATTTCGTAAAACATTTCGTGTTGTTATTGATCAATACCACTCGTTTCGTGGATATATATATATATATATAATAGATATATATATATATATATATATATATATATATATATTTATATATATATATATATATATATATATATATATATACAGTATATACATATATATATATATATATATATATATATATATATATATATATATATATATATATTTATATATATATATATATATATATATATATATATATATATATATATATATATATATATATATATATATATATATATATATATATATATATTCGCAAGAGCAGGCGAAATATACACAAACACTGATCTCTGGCTGAAGGAGACTCGAACCTACGAACCCTGGAAAGCACTGCGTAACTTGTTCCAAGGTTCGTAGGTACGAGTCTCCTTCTGCCAGAGATCAGTGTTTATATATATATATATATATATATATATATATATATATATATATATATATATATATATATATATATATATGTAAAAAGTTGGCTGTCTCCCACCGAGGCAGGGTGACGCAGAAAGAAAATCCCCAAAAAGAAAATACCTTCATCATTGAACACTTTCAACTCACTCATATATAATCACTGTTTTTGCAGAGGTGCCCAGAACACAACAGTTTAGAAGCATATACGTATAACACAACATATTCCTCCAAACTGCCAATATCCCAAACCCTTCCTTTAAAGTGCAGACATTGTATTTCCCATTTCCAGTACTCAAGTCCGGCTATATAAAAATAACCGGTATCCCTGAATCCCTTCTCTAAATATTACCCTGCTCACACTCCAACAGCTCGTCAGGTCCCAAATACCATTCGTCCCCATTCACTCCTATCTAACACGCTCACGCATGCCTGCTGGAAGTCCAAGCCCCTCGCCCACAAAACCTCCTTTACCCCCCTCCCTTCAACCTCTTCGAGAACGACCTCAACCCAGCCTTCCTTCCCCTACAGATTTATACACTCTTCATGTCATTCTACTTTGATCCATCATCTCTAAATGATCAAACCACCTCAACAATCCCTCTTCAGCCCTCTAATACTTTTATTAATTCCACACCCTCTCCTAATTTCCACACTCCGAATTCTTTGCCTAATATTTACACCACACATTGGCCTTAGACAGGACATCTCCACTGCCTCAAACCGCCTCCTCGCTGCAGCATTTACAACCCATGTTTCTCAACCACATAAGAGTGTTGTACCACTATGCTTTCATACATTCCTTTCTTTGCCTCCATACATAATGGTTTTTGTCTCCACATATACCTCAATGCACCAATCCATTTTTTCTTTATCTAAATCATTTGATACCATCATCACCTTACTCTTTTCTATGTTCACTTTCAACTTTCTACTTTTACACACACTCCCAAACTCGTCCACTAATCTTTGCAATTTCTCTTTAGAATCTCTCATAAGCACAGTATCATCAGCAAAAAGTAACTGTGTCAATTCCCATTTTGTATTTGATTCCCCATAATTTAATCCCACCCCTCTCCTGAACACCCTAGCATTTACTTCTTTTACAACCCCATCTATAAATATATTAAACAACCATGGTGACATTACACATCCCTGTCTAAGACCTACTTTTACTGGGAAGTGTTCTCCCTCTCTTCTAAACACCCTAACCTGAGCCTCACTATCCTCATAAAAACTCTTTGCAGCATTTAGGAACTTACTACCTATTCCAGATACTTGCAACATCTGCCACATTGCTCCCCTATCCACTCTATCACATGCCTTTTCTAAATCCATGAATGCAAATAAATTTTCCAACTTTATCTAAATACTGTTCACATATATGCTTCAATGTAAACACATGATCTACACATCCCCTACCCACTCTAAAACCTCCTTGCTCATCTGTAGTCCTACATTCTGTCTTACCTCTAATTCTTTCAATAATAACCCTACCATACACTTTTCCTGGTATACTCAGTAAACTTATTCCTCTATAAATTTTACAATTTCTTTTGTCACCTTTCTCTTCATATAAAGGAATTACACACGCTCTCCACCAAGCCCTAGGTACCTTCCCCTCTTTCATACACTTATTTAACAAAAATACCAACCGCTCCAACACTATATCCCCCCTGATTTTAACATTTCTTTCAAGATCCCGTCAGTTCCAGCTGCTTTACCCCCTTTCATTCTACGTAATGCCTCACGCACCTCCCCCACACTCACATCCTTCTCTTCTTCACTCCTAAAAGATGGTATACCTCCCTGGCCAGTACATGAAATTACCGCCTCCCTTTCTTCGTCGACATTTAAAAGTTCCTCAAAATATTCCCACCACCTACCCTTGCGTTCCCTAGGCTTTCTTAACTTGTTTATCTCACTCCAAATTTTTTTCTTATTTTCATCAAAATTTCTTTACAGTGCCTCTTCCACTTTATCATCTGCTCTCCTTTTGCACTCTCTCACCAGTCTCTTCACCTTTCTTGTACTCTCCATATACTCTGCTCTTCTTATAACATTTCTGCTTTGTAAAAACCTCTCATAAGCTAGCTTTTTCTCTTTTATCACACCCTTTACTTCATCATTCCACCAATCACACCTCTTTACTCCACCCCCCTCCCTCCTATAACCACAAACTTCTGCCCCACATTCTAATACTGCATTTTTAAAACTATTCCAACCCTCTTGAACCCCCCCCCCCCCCCCCACTACGCATACTTGCACCAGCCCACCTCTCTGACAGTAGTTGCATATATCTCACCCGAACTTCCTCACTTAGTTTATACACTTTCACCTCTCTCTTACTTGTTGTTGCCATTGTATATTTATCCTCTTTTTCATAAAATATGTATTACTTATTACCAAACCTCTTTCTACACATAGCTCAATTAAAGGCTCCTTATTTACATTTACCCTTGGCAAACCTAATTACATATATATATATATATATATATATATATATATATATATATATATATATATATATATATATATATATATATATATGTCGTGCCGAATAGGCAGAACTTGCGACCTTGGCTTAAATAGCAACGCTCATCTTGCCATATAGGACAAGTGAAAATTTGTGTATGCAATAATTTCGCCAAAATCATTCTGAACGTAACGAAAAAAATATATTTCACTGTGTTTGTTTAGTATTAAATTATTGTAAACAAATCTAAAATATATTCAGTTGGGTTAGTCTAAAATAAATTGTTTTTGTTATAATAAGGTTAGGTAAGTTTTTAAAGTCCCTTTTGGTGCCAAATTTTAAATTTTTACATCAACATTAATGAAAAAAATATATCTTTAAATGTATAAGAGAAAATTTTAGAAAGAACCTAATTTTAAATGAGTTCTTGCTAATTGACCAGTTTTACAAATTCGGCACGACATATATATATACATATACAGTGGACCCCCGGTTAACGATATTTTTTCACTCCAGAAGTATGTTCAGGTGCCAGTACTGACCGAATTTGTTCCCATAAGGAATATTGTGAAGTAGATTAGTCCATTTCAGACCCCCAAACATACACGTACAAACGCACTTACATAAATACACTTACATAATTGGTCGCATTCGGAGGTGATCGTTATGCGGGGGTCCACTGTATATATATATATATATATATATATATATATATAGATATATATATATATATACATATATATATATATATAAGAACATAAGAACATAAGAAAGGAGGAACACTGCAGCAGGCCTGTTGGCCCATACTAGGCAGGTCCTTTACAATTCATCCCACTAAAAAACATTTGACCAACCCAATTTTCAATGCCGCCCAAGAAACAAGCTCCGATGCGCAAGTCCCTCTCAAATCCAACCCCTCCCACTCATATACTTATCTAACCTAAATTTGAAACTACCCAAAGTCCTAGCCTCAATAACCCAACTAGGTAGACTGTTCCACTCATCAACTACCCTATTTCCAAACCAATACTTTCCTATGTCCTTTCTAAATCTAAACTTATCTAATTTAAATCCATTACTGCGGGTTCTCTCTTGGAGAGATATCCTCAAGACCTTGTTAATATCCCCTTTATTAATACCTATCTTCCACTTATACACTTCGATCAGGTCTCCCCTCATTCTTCGTCTAACAAGTGAATGTAACTTAAGAGTCTTCAATCTTTCTTCATAAGGAAGATTTCTAATGCTATGTATTAATTTAGTCATCCTACGCTGAATGTTTTCTAACGAATTTATGTCCATTCTGTAATATGGAGACCAGAATTGAGCTGCATAATCTAGGTGAGGCCTAACTAATGATGTATAAAGCTGCAGTATGACCTCTGGACTTCTGTTGCTTACACTTCTTGATATAAATCCCAGTAATCTATTTGCCTTATTGCGTACGCTTAGGCATTGCTGTCTTGGTTTAAGGTTGCTGCTTACCATAACCCCCAAGTCCTTTTCGCAATCTGTATGGCTAAGTTCTACATTATTTAACTTATAAGTGCTAGGGTTATGGACACTCCCGAGCTTCAGAACCTTGCATTTATCTACATTGAACTGCATCTGCCCCTTTTCTGACCAAGAGTAGAGTTTGTCTAAATCCTCCTGAAGTTCCCTAACATCTACGTTTGAATCAATTATCCTACCTATCTTCGTGTCATCGGCGAATTTGCTCATATCACTAGTAATTACTTCATCTAGATCATTGATATATATTATAAACAACAACGGGCCCAAGACTGATCCCTGTGGAACGCCACTTGTTACTGATCCCCACTCGGATTAAACCCCATTTATGGACACTCTCTGCTTCCTGTCTGCGAGCCATGATTCGATCCACGAGAGCACCCTTCCCCCAATGCCATGAGCTGCTACTTTCTTCAACAGTCTTTGGTGCGGAACTCTATCAAATGCCTTACTAAAATCTAAGTAAACAATATCAAATACTTTATCGTGGTCAACAGCCTCAAAAGCTTTACTGAAGAAAGTTAATAAATTAGTTAGACAAGACCGGCCTCTTGTGAATCCATGCTGAGTATCATTAATCAAGCTATGCTTATCGAGATGGCTTCTTATAATCTCAGCTATAATTGACTCTAGTAATTTGCCTACAATTGAGGTCATGCTTATTGGGCGGTAATTTGACGGTAAGGACTTGTCCCCTGTTTTAAAAATAGGAATTACATTAGCCATCTTCCACATATCAGACACTACACCTGTTTGAAGAGATAAATTAAAAATATTAGTTAAGGGTTCACAGACTTCCATTTTGCATTCCTTTAGAACCCTTGAAAAAACCTCATCAGGACCCGGTGACTTATTTTGCTTCAGTCTGTCTATCTGCTTCACAACCATTTCACTAGTGACTGTGATGTTACATAATTTATCTTCTTCTGATCCACTATAAAAATTAATTACCGGAATATTATTAGTGTCTTCCTGTGTAAAAACCGAGAGAAAATAATTATTTATAATCGAGCACATTTCATTCTCTTTGTCAGTAAGATGCCCATAGTTATTTTTAAGGGGACCTATCTTATCTCTGACTTTTGTTCTATATACCTGGAAAAAACTTTTTGGGTTAGTTTTAGAATCCCTAGCAACTTTAATTTCTTAGTCCCTTTTAGCATTTCTTATCCCCTTTTTAATGTCCCTCTTAATGTCAATATACTGATTCATAAGATGACCCTCGCCTCTTTTGATACGCCTATAAATTCCTTTCTTATGCCCTAGTAGATATTTCAGCCTATTATGCATCCATTTTGGGTCATTTCTATTTGATCTAACTTCTTTATAAGGGATAAACGTTCTTTGAGCAGCATGTATTGTGTTCAGAAAACTGTCATATTGATAGCTCTCTTCGTTACCCCAGTCAACAGATGATAAGTGTTCTCTAATCCCATCGTAATCTGCTAAGCTAAAATCTGGGACTGTTACTGAGTTATCCCTACTATCATACTTCCATTCAATTCTAAATGTAATTGATTTGTGGTCGCTAGCACCCAGTTCCTCTGAAACTTCTAAATTATTAACAAGGGATTCATTGTTTGCCAGAACTAAGTCAAGCAGGTTATTACCCCTTGTAGGTTCTGTCACAAACTGCTTCAAAAAACAATCCTGAACTACTTCTAAGAAGTCGTATGATTCTAAATTCCCAGTCAAGAAATCCCAATTAATATGACTAAAGTTAAAGTCTCCTAGAATTACTAAATTATCGTGCCTTGTGGCCCTAACAATTTCCTCCCATAGTAGTCTCCCCTGGTCCCTATCTAAATTTGGGGGACGGTATATCGCACCTAAAATTAACTTTTCATGCCCCTCTGAAAATTCTATCCAGACTCTGTATGTGTTACTTCAGACTTAATACCCGTTTTTATGCAACAGTTCAAGCGATCTCGGACATATAGTGCCACCCCAACCCCCTTCCCGATACTTCTATCTACTTGGAACAATTTAAAATCCTGAATGTGACATTCTGCAGGCATGTCCCGACTTTTTGAATTAAACCACGTCTCAGTAATGGCAAATACATCTATGTTACCTGCACTAGCAACTAGTCTCAACTCGTCCATCTTATTCCTAGCACTGCGACTATTTGTGTAATATATACTTAAAAACCCTCCTCTCTCTTTACCCTTCCTGCTCCTTTCTGTTATTCCACTAAACCTATTACTGTCCTTGCCAATTAGTGCCACTGGATTTCCAATATCCACCGTATTTTGCCTATTACTAGTTCTCCTAGTACTCATATTACTACCCTGAGACTTCACAGTTTTCCCGCAAAAACCCATACCACTAACTATTCCAAGTTTAAAGACCTAACAGCTCCCTCCACTGCGTTGACCAGTGCTCCCACCCCACACCTAGATAAGTGAACCCCATCCCTGGCATACATGTCATTTCTGCCATAGAAGAGGTCCCAGTTGTCAATGAATGTTACTGCATTTTCCTTACAGTATTTGTCCAGCCAGCAATTGACACCAATTGCTCTGGACAACCATTTATTTCCAACTCCTCTCCTTGGCAAAATGCCACATATGACAGGTTTCCCACCCTTCCTCCTAATTATCTCTATTGCTGACCTATACCTGCTAATCAGGTCCTCACTCCTACTTCTGCTAACATCGTTTCCTCCAGCACTGAGACAGATAATGGGATTGCTCCCATTACCTCTCATAATGTCATCCAGACGGCTAACAATATCCCTCATCCCAGCCCCAGGAAAACACACTCTCTGCCTCCTACTCCTATCCTTCAAGCAGAATGCCATATCCATGTACCTAATCTGGCTATCCCCAACAACAACAATGTTTTTACCTTCCTTGGCGTCGTCCGTCGTGATGCTCCGAGTAGTCGACTCACATTCGCCAGGTAGCATTACACCACTTGTAGAATTCGTCAAGACGTTCTCGATGGTCTTCGTTGGGGTTTCTAGGGATGTCTAACTCACGTCTGCCAATGCTTCTTTGGTGCTCGTTGTGGCATTCCCAGTAGAACACTCACATTCGTCAGGTAGCACCGAGAATGGGTTGGAAGTTTCCACGGTAGTCTTCTGGTTTCTCGTTGCTTCTGCCTCTCCAACCGTTTTCTTGATCTTCAGTTTGGTTCCATGTTGCCCGGCGACTGACCAAGCTCCCCTCTTAACCTGGGGACTCACAACAGAAGGATTACTACGAATCCTCTTGTTCTCCTTCGTTAATCGCCGTATCTCCATCTTAGCAACTCTGAGCTCTTCTCTCAGCTGCTGGTAAAGTTGCTCAAGAGAGGGCATCCTGGTTCAGATTCACAGAGAGCACTCAAACAGGTCTTCACAGAGATAAGTACACGTATATATATATATATATATATATATATATATATATATATATATATATATATATATATATATATATATATATGTATATATATATATATATATATATATATATATATATATATATATATATATATGTATATATATATATATATATATATATATATATATATATATATATATATATATATATATGTATATATATATATATATATATATATATATATGTATATATATATATATATATATATATATATATATATATATATATATATATATATATATATATATATGTATATATATATATATATATATATATATATATATGTATATATATATATATATATATATATATATATATATATATATATATATATATATATATATATATATATATATATATATATATATATATATATATATATATATATATATATATATATATATATATATATATATATATATATATATATATATATATATATATATATATATATATATATATATTTCATCTTGCCATATAGGACAAGCGAAAATCTGTGTACACAATAATTTCGCCAAAATCATTCTTAACCTATCGAAAAAATATATTTCACTGAGGTTGTTTAGAATTAAATTACTGTAAACAAATCTAAAATATATTTAGTTGGGTTAGGCTAAAATAAACTGCGCTTGTTATAATAAGGTTAGGTAAGTTTTCTAAGTTTTTTTTTGCAAAATTAAATTTTTTTACATTAACCTTAATGAAGAAAATATGTCTTCAAATGTTATTATTTTTATTATTATCACACTGGCCGATTTCCACCAAGGCAGGGTGGCCCGAAAAAGAAAAACTTTCACCATCATTCACTCCATCACTGTCTTGTCAGAAGGGTGCTTTACACTACAGTTTTTAAACTGCAACATTAACACCCCTCCTTCAGAGTGCAGGCACTGTACTTCCTATCTCCAGGACTCAAGTCCGGCCTGCCGTTTTCCCTGAACCCCTTCATAAATGTTACTTGGCTCACACTCCAACAGCACGTCAAGTATTAAAAACCATTTGTCTCCATTCACTCCTATCAAACACGCTCACGCATGCCTGCTGGAAGTCCAAGCCCCTCGCACACAAAACCTCCTTTGCCCCCTCTCTCCAACCTTTCTTAGGCCGACCCCTACCCCGCCTTCCTTCCACTACAGACTGATACACTCTTGAAGTCATTCTGTTTCGCTCCATTCTCTGTACATGTCCGAACCACCTCAACAACCCTTCCTCAGCCCTCTGGACAACAGTTTTGGTAATCCCGCACCTCCTCCTAACTTCCAAACTACGAATTCTCTGCATTATATTCACACCACACATTGTCCTCAGACATGACATCTCCACTGCCTCCAGCTTTCTCCTCGCTGCAACATTCATCACCCATGCTTCACACCCATATAAGAGCGTTGGTAAAACTATACTCTCATACATTCCCCTCTTTGCCTCCAAGGACAAAGTTCTTTGTCTCTACAGACTCCTAAGTGCACCACTCACTCTTTTCCCCTCATCAATTCTATGATTTACCTCATCTTTCATAGACCCATCCGCTGACACGTCCACTCCCAAATATCTGAATACATTCACCTCCTCCATACTCTCTCCCTCCAATCTGATATTCAATCTTTCATCACCTAATCTTTTTGTTATCCTCATAACCTTACTCTTTCCTGTATTCACCTTTAATTTTCTTCTTTTGCACACCCTACCAAATTCATCCACCAATCTCTGCAACTTCTCTTCAGAATCTCCCAAGAGCACAGTGTCATCAGCAAAGAGCAGCTGTGACAACTCCCACTTTGTGTGTGATTCTTTATCTTTTAACTCCACGCCTCTTGCCAAGACCCTCGCATTTACTTCTCTTACGACCCCATCTATAAATATATTAAACAACCACGGTGACATCACACATCCTTGTCTAAGGCCTACTTTTACTGGGAAATAATTTCCCTCTTTCCTACATACTCTAACTTGAGCCTCACTATCCTCGTAAAAACTCTTCACTGCTTTCAGTAACCTACCTCCTACACCATACACTTGCAACATCTGCCACATTGCCCCCCTATCCATCCAGTCATACGCCTTTTCCAAATCCATAAATGCCACAAAGACCTCTTTAGCCTTATCTAAATACTGTTCATTTATATGTTTCACTGTAAACACCTGGTCCACAAACCCCCTACCTTTCCTAAAGCCTCCTTGTTCATCTGCTCTCCTATTCTCCGTCTTACTCTTAATTCTTTCAATAATAACTCTACCATACACTTTACCAGGTATACTCAGCAGACTTATCCCCCTATAATTTTTGCACTCTCTTTTATCCCCTTTGCCTTTATACAAAGGAACTATGCATGCTCTCTGCCAATCCCTAGGTACCTTACCCTCTTCCATACATTTATTAAATAATTGCACCAACCACTCCAAAACTATATCCCCACCTGCTTTTAACATTTCTATCTTTATCCCATCAATCCCGGCTGCCTTACCCCCTTTCATTTTACCTACTGCCTCACGAACTTCCCCCACACTCACAACTGGATCTTTCTCACTCCTACAAGATGTTATTCCTCCTTGTCCTATACACGAAATCACAGCTTCCCTATCTTCATCAACATTTAACAATTCCTCAAAATATTCCCTCCATCTTCCCAATACCTCTAACTCTCCATTTAATAACTCTCCTCTCCTATTTTTAACTGACAAATCCATTTGTTCTCTAGGCTTTCTTAACTTGTTAATCTCACTCCAAAACTTTTTCTTATTTTCAACAAAATTTGTTGATAACATCTCACCCACTCTCTCATTTGCTCTCTTTTTACATTGCTTCACCACTCTCTTAACCTCTCTCTTTTTCTCCATATACTCTTCCCTCCTTGCATCACTTCTACTTTGTAAAAACTTCTCATATGCTAACTTTTTCTCCCTTACTACTCTCTTTACATCATCATTCCACCGATCGCTCCTCTTCCCTCCCGCACCTACTTTCCTGTAACCACAAACTTCTGCTGAACACTCTAACACTACATTTTTAAACCTACCCCATACCTCTTCGACCCCATTGCCTATGCTCTCATTAGCCCACCTATCCTTCAATAGCTGTTTATATCTTACCCTAACTGCCTCCTCTTTTAGTTTATAAACCTTCACCTCTCTCTTTCCTGATGCTTCTATTCTCCTTGTATCCCATCTACCTTTTACTCTCAGTGTAGCTACAACTAGAAAGTGATCTGATATATCGGTGACCCCTCTATAAACATGTACATCCTGAAGTCTACTCAACAGTCTTTTATCTACCAATAGATAATCCAACAAACTACTGTCATTTCGCCCTACATCATATCTTGTATACTTATTTATCCTCTTTTTCTTAAAATATGTATTACCTATAACTAAACCCCTTTCTATACAAAGTTCAATCAAAGGGCTCCCATTATCATTTACACCTGGCACCCCAAACTTACCTACCACACCCTCTCTAAAAGTTTCTCCTACTTTAGCATTCAGGTCCCCTACCACAATTACTCTCTCACTTGGTTCAAAGGCTCCTATACATTCACTTAACATCTCCCAAAATCTCTCTCTCTCCTCTGCATTTCTCTCTTCTCCAGGTGCATACACGCTTATTATGACCCACTACTCGCATCCAACCTTTACTTTAATCCACATAATTCTTGAATTTACACATTCATATTCTCTTTTCTCCTTCCATAACTGATCATTTAACATTACTGCTACCGCTTCCTTTGCTCTAACTCTCTCAGATACTCCAGATTTAATCCCATTTATTTCCCCCCACTGAAACTCCCCTACCCCCTTCAGCTTTGTTTCGCTTAGGGCCAGGACATCCAACTTCATTTCATTCATAACATCAGCAATCATCTGTTTCTTGTCATCCTCACTACATCCACGCACATTTAAGCATCCCAGTTTTATAAAGTTTTTCTTCTTCTCTTTTTTAGTAAATGTCTACAGGAGAAGGGGTTACTAGCCCATTGCTCCTGGCATTTTAGTCGCCTCATACGACACGCATGGCTTACGGAGGAAAGATTCTTTTCCACTTCCCCATGGACAATAGAAGAAATAAAGAAGAACAAGAGCTATTTAGAAAAAGGAGAAAAACCTAGATGTATGTATATATATATATATATATGCATGTGCGTGTCTGTGAAGTGTGACCAAAGTGTAAGTAGGAGTAGCAAGATATCCCTGTTATCTAGCGTGTTTATGAGACAGAAAAAGAAACCAGCAAATGTATAAGAGAAAATTTTAGAAAGGGCTTAATTTTAAATGAGTTCTTGCTAATTGACCAGTTTTACATATTCGGCATGACACACACATATATATATATATGTCGTGCCGAATAGGCAGAACTTGCGATCTTGGCTTAAATAGCAACGCTCATCTTGCCATGTAGGACAAGTGAAAATTTGTGTATGCAATAATTTCGCCAAAATTATTCTGAACCTAACGAAAAAAAAATATTTCACTGGGTTTGTTTAGTATTAAATTATTGTAAACAAATCTAAAATATATTTAGTTGGGTTAGGCTAAAATATATTGCTCTTGTTATAAAAAGGTTAGGTAAGTTTTCTAAGATTCTTTTGGTGCAAAATTAAAAAAAATTACATTAACATTAATGAAAAAAATATATCTTTGAACGTATAAGAGAAAATTTCAGAAAGGACTTAATTTTAAATGAGTTCTTACTAATTGACCAGTTTTACATATTCGGCACGACATATATATATATATATGTGTGTGTGTGTGTGTGTGTGTGTGTGTGTGTGTGTGTGTGTGTGTGTGTGTGTGTGTGTGTGTGTGTGTGTGTGTGTGTGTGGTGTGTGTGTGTGTGTGTGTGGTGTGTGTGTGTGTGTGTGTGTGTGTGTAGTTCTTTTATATAAAGTGAAGGGAGACAATCCTCTATAATTTTTACAATTTCTTTTAAGTTTACTAAGTATACCAGGAAAAGTGTACGGTAGGGTTATAATTGAAAGAATTAGAGGTAAGACAGAATGTAGAATTGCTGATGAGCAAGGAGGTTTTAGAGTTGGTAGGGGATGTGTAGATATGTAATCAGTATTTATATAAAGATAGGGAAGTTTCCATTTCACTTATGGATTTAGAAGAGGTATATGATAGAGTGGATAGGAGAGCAATGTGGCAGATGTTGCAAGTATATGGAATAGGTGCTAAGTTCCTAAATGCTGTAAAGAGTTTTTATGAGGATAGTGAGGCTCAGGTTAGGGTGTTTAGAAGAGAGGGAGACTACTTCCCGGTAAAAGTAGGTCTTAGACAGGGATGTGTAATGTCACCATGGTTGTTTAATATATTTATAGATGGGGTTGTAAAAGAAGTAAATGCTAGGGTGTTGGGGAGACGGGTGGGATTAAATTATGGGGAATCAAATACAAAATGAGAATTGACACAGTTACTTTTTGCTGATGATACTGTGCTTATGGGAGATTCTAAAGAAATATTGCAAAGGTTAGTGTGTGTAAAGGTAGAAAGTTGAAAGTGAACATAGAAAAGAGTAAGGTGATGAGGGTATCAAATGATTTAGATAAAGAAAAATTGGATATCATATTGGAGAGGAGGAGCATGGAAGAAGTGAAAGTTGTGTATCTTTATACGTAAATACTTCTAAACTGTTTATTCTGAGCACCTCTGAACAACAGTGATTATGTGTGAGTGAGGTGAAAGTGTTGATCGATGAAAGTTTTTTCTTCTTAGGGATTTTCTTTCTTTTTGGGTCACCCGGCCTCGGTGGGAGAAGACCGACATGTTTATTTATATATATATATATATATATATATATATATATATATATATATATATATATATATATATATATATATATATATATATGAACATAAGAAAGGAGGAACACTGCAGGAGGCCTTTTGGCCCATACTAGGCAGGTCCTTTACAATTCATCCCACTAACAAAACATTTGCCCAACCCAATTTTCAATGCCACCCAACTACTGCTCATGTACTTATCCAACCTAAATTTGAAACTATCCAAAGTCCCAGCCTCAATTACCCAACTAGGTAGACTGTTCCGCTCACCAACTACCCTATTTCCAAACCAATACTTTCCTATGTCCTTTCTAAATCTAAACTTATCTAATTTAAATCCATTACTGCGGGTTCTCTCTAGGAGAGACATCCTCAAGACCTTATTAATATCCCCTTTATTAATACCTATCTTCCACTTATACACTTCGATCAGGTCTCCCCTCATTCTTCGTCTAACAAGTGAATGTAACTTAAGAGTCTTCAATCTTTCTTCATTAGGAAGATTTCTAGTGCTATGTATTAATTTAGTCATCCTACGCTGTATGTTTTCTAACGAATTTATGTCCATTCTGTAATATGGAGACCAGAACTGAGCTGCATAATCTATGTGAGGCTTTACTAATGATGTATAAAGCTGCAGTATGACCTCTGGACTTCTGTTGCTTACACTACTTGATATAAATCCCAGTAATCTATTTGCCTTATTACGTACGCTTAGGCATTGCTGTCTTGGTTTAAGGTTGCTGCTCACCATAACCCCCAAGTCCTTTTCATAATCTGTATAGCTAAGTTCTACATCATTTAACTTATAAGTACTAGGGTTATGGGCACTCCCAAGCTTAAGAACCTTGCATTTATCTACATTGAACTGCATCTGCCACTTTTCTGACCAAGAATAGAGTTTGTTTAAATCCTCCTGAAGTTCCATAACATCTACGTTTGAATCAATTATCCTACCTATCTTTGTGTCATCGGCGAATTTGCTCATATCACTAGTAATTCCCTCATCAAGACCATTGATATATATTATAAACAACAACGGGCCCAAGACTGATCCCTGTGGAACGTCACTTGTTACAGATCCCCACTCGGATTTAACCCCATTTATAGACACTCTCTGCTTCCAGTCAGTGAGCCATGACTCGATCCACGAGAGCACTTTTCCCCCAATGCCATGAGCTGCCACTTTCTTTAACAGTCTATGGTGTGGAACTCTATCAAAAGCCTTACTAAAATCTAAGCAAATAATATCAAATTCTTTATCGTGGTCAACGGCCTCAAAAGCTTTACTGAAGAAAGTTAATAAATTAGTTAGACAAGACCGGCCTCTTGTGAATCCATGCTGAGTATCATTAATCAAGCTATGCTTATCGAGATGGCTTCTTATAATCTCAGCTATAATTGACTCTAGTAATTTACCTACAATTGAGGTCAGGCTTATTGGGCGGTAATTTTTACGGTAACGACTTGTCCCCTGTTTTAAAAATAGGAATTACATTAGCCATCTTCCACATATCAGACACTACACCTGTTTGAAGAGATAAACTAAAAATATTAGTTAATGGTTCACAGAGTTCCATTTTGCATTCCTTAACCCTTAAGAACCCTTGAAAAAACCTCATCAGGACCCGGCGACTTATTTTGCTTCAGTCTGTCTATCTGCTTCACAACCATTTCACTAGTGACTGTGATGTTACATAATTTATCTTCTTCTAGCACTCTATAAAAATTAATTACTGGAATATTGTTAGTGTCTTCCTGTGTAAAAACTGAGAGAAAATAATTATTAAAAATCGAGCACATTTCATTCTCTTTGTCAGTAAGGTGCCCAGTTAGTTTTAAGGGGACCTATCTTATCTCTAACTTTTGTTCTATAGACCTGGAAAAAACTTTTTGGGGTAGTTTTAGAATCCCTAGCAACTTTAATTTCATAGTCCCTTTTAGCTTTTCTTATCCCTTTTTTAATGTCCCTCTTAATGTCAATATACTGATTCATAAGATGACCCTCACCTCTTTTGATACGCCTATAAATTCCTTTCTTATGCCCTAGTAGATATTTGAGCCTATTATTCATCCATTTTAGGTCATTTCTATTTGATCTAATTTCTTTATATGGGATAAACGTTCTTTGAGTAGCATGTATAGTGTTCAGAAAACTGTCATATTGATAGCTCACTTCGTTACCCCAGTCAACAGATGATAAGTGTTCTCTAAGCCCATCGTAATCTGCTAAGCGAAAATCTGGGACTGTTACTGAGTTATCGCTACTATCGTACTTCCATTCAATGCTAAATGTAATTGATTTGTGGTCGCTAGCACCCAGTTCCTCTGAAATTTCTAAATTATTAACAAGGGATTCATTGTTTACCATAACTAAGTCAAGCAGGTTATTTCCCCTTGTAGGTTCTGTCACAACCTGCTTCAAAAAACAATCCTGAACTACTTCTAAGAAGTCGTATGATTGTAAATTCCCAGTCAAGAAATTCCAGTCAATATGACTAAAATTAGTCTCCTAGAATTACTACATTATCGTGCCTTGTGGCCTTAACAATTTCCTCCCATAGTAGTCTCCCTTGGTCCCTATCTAAGTTTGGGGGACGGTATATCTCTCCTAAAATCAGTTTTTCATTCCCCTCTGAAAATTCTATCCAAACAGACTCTGTATGTGTTACTTCAGACTTAATACCCGTTTTCATGCAACAGTTCAAGCGATCTCGGACATACAATGCCACCCCACCCCCTTCCCGACACTTCTATCTACTTGGAACAATTTAAAACCCTGAATATGACATTCCGCAGGCATGTCCCGACTTTTTGAATTAAACCACGTCTCAGTTAATGCAAATACATCAATGTTACCTGCACTAGCAACTAATCTCAACTCGTCCATCTTATTCCTAGCACTACGGCAATTAGCATAATAAACATTGAAAGACTCTCCTTTCTCTTTACCCTTCCTGCTCGTTTCTGTTTTTCAACTAAACCTATTACTGTCCTTATCACCCAAAGTCCCTGGCTTTTCAATATCTACCTCGTTCTGCTTATTACTAGTTCCCCTAGAACTCGTAATATTACTACACTGGGACTTCACTGTTTTCCTGCCAAAACCCATACCACTAATTATTCCTAGTTTAAAGTCCTAACTGCTCCCTCCACTGCAGTTGCCAGTGCTACCACCCCACACCTAGATAAGTGAACCCCATCCCTGGCATGCATGTCACTTCTGCCATAGAAGATGTCCCAGTTGTCAATGAATGTTACCGCATTTTCCTTACAGTATTTGTCCAGCCAGCAATTGACTCCAATTGCCCTGGACAACCATTCATTTCCAACTCCTCTCCTTGGCAAAACACCACATATGACAGGGTTCCCACCCTTACTCCTAATTATTTGTATTGCTGACCTATACCTGATAATCAGGTCTTCACTCCTACGTCTGCCAACATCGTTGCCTCCAGCACTGAGACAGATAATAGGATTGCTCCCATTACCTCTCATGATGTCATCCAGACGGCTAACAATATCCTCCATCCCAGCCCCAGGAAAGCAAACTCTCTGTCTCCTACTCCTGTCCTTCAAGCAGAACGCCCTATCCATATACCTAACTTGGCTATCCCCAAAAACAACAATATTCTTACCTTCCTTGGCGTCGTTCGTCGTGATGTTCCCAGTAGTCGACTCACATTCGTCGGGTAGTACTGAGAATGTATTAGATGTTTTCACAACAGTTTCCACGGCAGTCTCTTTCTTCTTCATCGTTTCTACCTTTCCATTCGTCTTCTTGATCGTCAACTTCGTTCCCTGCTGTCCAGCCACTGACCAGTTTCCCTTCTTGACCTGAGGACTCAAAACAGGAGGACTTCTACGAATCTTCTTGTTTTCCTCGGTCAGTCGCCGAATCTCCATCTTCGCCTCCTCAATTCTTCCTTAAGCTGTTGGTAAAGTTGCTCGATGGAGGGCATCTTGCTTCAATTCGTAGAGAACGCGCAGACAGGTCTTCACAGAGCTAAGTATATATATATATATATATATATATATATATATATATATATATATATATATATATATATATATATATATATATATATTATATATTATAATCAACAGTACGACTAGCCAAGGACTCGAACCCATACTGATTTGGCCTGCTTCATGGTAGGAGAAAACTCATGATGCCGTAATTCACTGGATTATGCAAGGATTGTATGGTCTAGTGAATTAAGGCGTCATGAGTTTTCGCCCACCATGAGGCAGGCCAAAGCAGCATGGGTTCGAGTCCTTGGCTAGTCGCAGTGTTGTTATTGATCAATACCACTCGTTCGTGGGAACAAGAATATATATATATATATATATATATATATATATATATATATATATATATATATATATATATATATATATATATATATATATATATGTGTGTGTGTGTGTGTGTATATATATATATGTCGTGCCGAATAGGCAGAACTTGCTATCTTGGCTTAAATAGCAACGCTCATCTTGCCATATAGGACAAGCTAAAATTTGTGTATGCAATAATTTCGCCAAAATCATTCTGAACCTAACGAAAAAAAAACTATTTTATTGTGTTTGTTTAGTACTAAATTATTGTAAACGTATTTAAAATATATTTAGTTGGGTTAGGCTAAAATAAATTGCTCTTGTTATAATAAGGTTAGGTAAGTTTTCTAAGATTCTTTTGGTGCAAAATTAAATTTTTTTACATTAACATTAATAAAAAAATAAATCTTTAAACGTATACGAGAAAATTTCAGAAAGGGCTTAATTTTAAATGAGTTCTTGCTAATTGACCAGTTTTACATATTCGGCACGACATTATATATATATATATATATATATATATATATATATATATATATATATATATATATATATATATATATATATATATATATATATATAAATATATATATGCAATAAGATCACAGTAAACAGGTGATTTCAGAATATGCAAAACAACCACTGTGAAAGACTAGAGAAATTTCAAGCGCTTTCGTGACTACTCACATTATCAAGGAACTATATGGCAAGATGAGCGTTGCTATTTAAGCCAAGATTGCAAGTTCTGCCTATTCGGCACAACATATATATGTAAAGCAAAAGGACACAAGTGCAACTAATGTGACATTTATTTTGGCAACGTTTCGCTCTCCAGGAGCTTTATCAAGTCATTACAAACAATACATGGACACAGAGGGTATATAAAGGCTCAGAGTGAGGTGCAATACTAGTGAGGTAACATTTCGATGTTCACTAGTGGTAGTAGTAGTAGTAGTAGTGGTGGTAGTGACAAAAGTAATACAATATGATAGAGCAATTAATTCGTACAAGAGTTAAAGGATATAAAAGCTATTACTTGGGTAACATAAAAATAGGTTGGACAAATATAGACTGGAAAGAGGCAGCTTGTTTCAGTGTTCACTCTCTGTAATGTGCTTTGTGTAGTATAACAGGAGAGACTATGTGATGGCAGGGTTTACTGTTTTCAGGAGGATTCTTGCTAAGACTTCGGAGATGGTGAATGGGCAGTGCTCCACACAAACTAGCCGGAGTTCTTGCCAAACATTTTTCCTGCCTTCTGGGGACCATCAGCCCCGCTCATCTTAAACACTCAGGCGACCTTCTCAACCGCATCCGTAACCTCTCCATCCGTAACAAGAAACTAAGCAGTTTGGATGTGACTTCCGTCTTCACAAAAGTACCTAACAAAAAAGCCATCGAGGTTCTCCGACGTAAAGTCAATCAGGACCTTAATCTTCCTCTACCTCCCGGAGATTTTGTTGACTTGAATGAACTCTGTGTTAATTTCAACTGTTTTCCTTTCAATAACAAGCTCTACAAACAAACCTACGGCATGGGAATGGGGTCCCCCATAAGTGCCGTCCTAGCCAACTTATACATGGAACATCTAGAGTCCGAACACTTCGCCAACATCATCCCTTCAAGCGTCACTTGGTTACGTTACGTCTGGAGAAGAGCATTGTTCCGAAGTCTGAAACAATATGAAATTGAATGGACAGGATGGAGCCTTATATAGCGCCAGGAGGCGAGACGTAGGTCACTAGTAGAACGCAGAAGTTGGGAGGTCAGGTCCCTCTCAAAACCAGCCGTTCTCACTAGTAGAGGTTGTCGAAGTTGATTTCAGGTCTGTACCAAGATACCCTTGTGTTGCAGTGTCTGACAGATTGAACATTAAAATGGTATAAAATACCGACAGGTTGTTAGGTAAGACACATATGCAACAGTTAGGTAGTGACCAACTAGTGACCTACGTCTCACCTCCTGGCGCTATATAAGGCTCCATCCTGTCCATTCAACTTCATATTGTTTCAGACTTCGGAACAATGCTCTTCTCCAGACTGAGGGACTGACCACCTCAAAACTTTAAGGGTGATGGACTGATTACATCGTCTTCAAGTCTCTTCTGCTTCTATCAACTTTTCTGTACTCGACTGAAGAAGCCTACTGTGCAGGCGAAACGTTTCAAAATAAAGATACCTAACTGTTGCATATGTGTCTTACCTAACAACCTGTCGGTATTTTATACCATTTTAATGTTCAATCTGTCAGACACTGCAACACAAGGGTATCTTGGTACAGACCTGAAATCAACTTCGACAACCTCTACTAGTGAGAACGGCTGGTTTTGAGAGGGACCTGACCTCCCAACTTCTGCGTTCTACTAGTGACCTACGTCTCACCTCCTGGCGCTATATAAGGCTCCATCCTGTCCGTTCAACTTCATATTGTTTCAGACTTCGGAACAATGTTCTTCTCCAGACTGAGGGACTGACCACCTCAAAACTTTAAGGGTGATGGACTGATTACATCGTCTTCAAGTCTCTTCTGCTTCTATCAACTTTTCTGTACTCGACTGAAGAAGCCTACTGTGCAGGCGAAACGTTTCAAAATAAAGATACCTAACTGTTGCATATGTGTCTTGCCTAACAACCTGTCGGTATTTTATACCATTTTAATGTTCAATCTGACAGACACTGCAACACAAGGGTATCTTGGTACAGACCTGAAATCAACTTCGACAACCTCTACTAGTGAGAACGGCTGGTTTTGAGAGGGACCTGACCTCCCAACTTCTGCATTCTACTAGTTCAGACTTCGGAACAATGCTCTTCTCCAGACTGAGGGACTGACCACCTCAAAACTTTAAGGGTGATGGACTGATTACATCGTCTTGAAGTCTCTTCTGCTTCTATCAACTTTTCTGTACTCGACTGAAGAAGCCTACTGTGCAGGCGAAACGTTTCAAAATAAAGATACCTAACTGTTGCATATCTGTCTTACCTAACAGCCTGTCGGTATTTTATACCATTTTAATGTTCAATCTGTCAGACACTGCAACACAAGGGTATCTTGGTACAGACCTGAAATCAACTTCGACAATCTCTACTAGTGAGAACGGCTGGTTTTGAGAGGGACCTGACCTCCCAACTTCTGCGTTCTACTAGTGATCTACGTCTCACCTCCTGGCGCTATATGAGGCTCCATCCTGTCCATTCAACTTCATATTGTTTCAGACTTCGGAACAATGCTCTTCTCCAGACTGACGTTACTATATAAGCGCCAGGATCCTTTCTTCTGCTTCAGAATCTCCACGACTATGGTGCTCTTCGCACCTACTCCTAGGTTGAGGGACTGATTACCTCATCTTCTGTACATAGTTCTACTGTCTTCAAGTTATGTCCTAGAATTTGTATTGATAAAGCCACTGGATGGCGAAACGTCTACAATAAAGATACCCAGATGTTGCACCTGTGTCTTAATCTCATCCAGACTGAGGGACTGACCACCTCAAAACGTAAAGGGTGATGGACTGATTACATCGTCTTCAAGTCTCTTCTGCTTCTATCAACTTTTCTGTACTCGACTGAAGAAGCCTACTGTGCAGGCGAAACGTTTCAAAATAAAGATACCTAACTGTTGCATATGTGTCTTACCTAACAACCTGTCGGTATTTTATACCATTTTAATGTTCATACTGCATATGTGTTTATATTTTGACTGTGTCGGTATTTTATACCATTTATTTCCATCGGATATTAGGAATGTTCTCTTCAGTCTTAGAGTAGTCAGGAAGTGGAACGAATTAGAGACTGGAGTTGTACAGGCAGGATCTATACATAACTTTAAGGAAAGCCTTTCAAATCCAGAAAAGAGTGAACTTCGTAGACCCCAGCGACTAGCTGGGGCAAGGAACTGAAACTCCACCCCTACACCCACATGTGAGTGTGGACACAAAAGAGAAAGAACAGGAAAGACTTCAAATGGATTTGGACAAGCTGAAGAATTGGTGTGACAAGTGGCTATAAGATTTTAACCTCATCAAAGGTAGTGATAAAAATGACTTCTCTTGTCGTGAAGTGGAATGGCGTAGACTGTCAAGTGTCAGAAGTTGATTCCATATATAGTTTTAAAATTGGGAATGATAGGGCTCACGAAACCAGGAGGGGAAATAAACACAATAGCAGCTAGCAGACAGCCAGGACTAGGAGCTGACGATCGACCCCTATAACCAGGATAAGGTGAGTTCGAATTGGTGAGCTCACACACACACACACACACACACACACACACACACACACACACACACACACACACACACACACACACACACACACACACACACACACACACACACACACACACACACAAACACACACACACACACACACACACACACACACACACACACACACACACACACACTCACACGCAATTAGGTGAGTACAATTAGGTGAGTACACACAAACACAAACACACACACAACACTCACACACACACACACACACACACACACACACACACTCGGACTCGACCCCCGCAACCTCAACTAGGTGAGTACACACACAACTCAGGTACACACATGCACGCACACACACACAGACAACTCACACACGCACACGCACACACACACACACACACGCACTCACAAGCTCACAAACACACACACACACACACACACACACACACACACACACACACACACACACACACACACACACACACGCACATAGGAGCTTCGACTCGACCCCTGCAACCTCAACTAGGTGAGTACATACACATGTGCGCGTGCGCGCACACTCATAGACACTCCCTTTCTACTCTTGTCTTTCAATCCCTTTCCTCAATATACCTTTCCTTTTCCTCTCTGTCTCTCCCTCTATTATCTCCTCGCTAAATAATATAGCTATATTTATAGAAGTGTTTTCAGCAGTCTCGTGCCATATCTTGTGTCAATGTTCACTCTGAACTCTGTGGTCGATGTGTTTTGCAGGATACATGGCAGAGGAAGTCACCATCCACTTACTGGCACCAGGAGTGATGCTGAGTAGGTTTACCGATTTGCATCTGATCTAACCTTATCAGTTTTATCGAGCGACATTACCAGTGTCTGTCTTTATGTGTCGCGTCATATATACAGTATTCTCCCTACTCTGTACTGAGGTCGCTTACACCATTTACACATCCAGTTCATCTCCCTTTCCTACTACTCTCTGTCTGAAAATTCCTTCCTAACGTGCCTGTGACTTACCTCTTTTAACTTTATCTTATATACTCTTGTTTCTCTCTCATCTTCATCAGCCTTATCAATTTTTTGGAGATTTTTTTTTTAATTTGTAAAAATGCTCCGCCTTGTTCTTCTGTCTTTCGGAGTAGTCAGTTTCAGCCCCTCTACCATCTGTTCATGATAAAAATCTAAACTGTCGTAGTATTCTGATTCTCGTGAGCAAAGAATTGTTTAAAGCCTTTCACTCTTGACTGGCAGTAACAAGATTGTTCAATACTTTAAAACATAGCGCTGATATTACCATACTGTTCGTGCAGTCATTGGTTCAATGAGGTTTTCAGTCCAGTACAGTGTGTATTACTACTCTCATATATTCCATTAGTAAAATATATTATTTTATTCTGTATGAAACTACATTTTCTGCTGTAGTAAATAAGTACATGGAAGAATTAAGTACATGGAAGAATTATATTAGTACTGAAAGCTTAATATAAATCCCACGGTTCTGCACCTTCATTATTGAAGCTGACATGGTTTTTGTAGGCATTGTTAATATTGTATTTCCTATGTAGTTTCATTCTTTAACTGATTTTGCTTTTCAGTTGTTTCGAAAAACACTGTGACACATATTAATAGACTGTGAGATTATTTTTCCTGATTACATGTTTGTAAGCATATCTACAAAATTTAATTATTATTATTATTATCACACTGGCCGATTCCCACCAAGGCAGGGTGGCCCGAAAAAGAAAAACTTTCACCATCATTCACTCCATCACTGTCTTGCCAGAAGGGTGCTTTACACTACAGTTTTTAAACTGCAACATTAACACCCCTCCTTCAGAGTGCAGACACTGTACTTCCCATCTCCAGGACTCAAGTCCGGCCTGCCGGTTTCCCTGAACCCCTTCATAAATGTTACTTTGCTCACACTCCAACAGCACGTCAAGTATTAAAAACCATTTGTCTCCATTCACTCCTATCAAACACGCTCACGCATGCCTGCTGGAAGTCCAAGCCCCTCGCACACAAAACCTCCTTTACCCCCCTCCCTCCAACCTTTCCTAGGCCGACCCCTACCCCGCCTTCCTTCCACTACAGACTGATACACTCTTGAAGTTATTCTGTTTCGCTCCATTCTCTCCACATGTCCGAACCACCTCAACAACCCTTCCTCAGCCCTCTGGACAACAGTTTTGGTAATCCCGCACCTCCTCCTAACTTCCAAACTACGAATTCTCTGCATTATATTCACACCACACATTGCTCTCAGACATGACATCTCCACTGCCTCCAGCCTTCTCCTCGCTGCAACATTCATCACCCATGCTTCACACCCATATAAGAGCGTTGGTAAAACTATACTCTCATACATTCCCCTCTTTGCCTCCAAGGACAAAGTTCTTTGTCTCCACAGACTCCTAAGTGCACCACTCACCCTTTTCCCCTCATCAATTCTATGATTCACCTCATCTTTCATAGACCCATCCGCTGACACGTCCACTCCCAAATATCTGAATACATTCACCTCCTCCATACTCTCTCCCTCCAATCTGATATCCAATCTTTCATCACCTAATCTTTTTGTTATCCTCATAACCTTACTCTTTCCTGTATTCACTTTCAATTTTCTTCTTTTGCACACCCTACCAAATTCATTCACCAATCTCTGCAACTTCTCTTCAGAATCTCCCAAGAGCACAGTGTCATCAGCAAAGAGCAGCTGTGACAACTCCCACTTTATGTGTGATTCTTTATCTTTTAACTCCACGCCTCTTGCCAAGACCCTCGCATTTACTTCTCGTACAACCCCATCTATAAATATATTAAACAACCACGGTGACATCACACATCCTTGTCTAAGGCCTACTTTTACTGGGAAATAATTTCCCTCTTTCCTACATACTCTAACTTGAGCCTCACTATCCTCGTAAAAACTCTTCACTGCTTTCAGTAACCTACCTCCTACACCATACACCTGCAACATCTGCCACATTGCCCCCCTATCCACCCTGTCATACGCCTTTTCCTAATCCATAAATGCCACAAAGACCTCTTTAGCCTTATCTAAATACTTATATGTTTCACTGTAAACACCTGGTCCACACACCCCCTACCTTTCCTAAAGCCTCCTTGTTCATCTGCTATCCTGGTTTAGAAAGACACGTAAGCAAACACTAACATATTTATTAGAAAACGTTTCGGTCCTGGGACCTTGATCACTTCTAACATACAGAGGTAGAAAGACATTATATATATAGGCGGAGAGTGAGATGTGACGCACGTGACCTGAGGAATGTCATAAGAACATAAGAATGAAAGAACACTGTAGAAGGCCTACTGGCCCATGCGAGGCAGGACCTTATCAAAACAACCTCTGCCTATGATGAGGACGGGTAGACGATGAAATCATGTGACTCCTGTTTCCACCATAAACACATCCTCTATCAAAGACCTCACTACTAAACGCAGCCCCACACCTCTAACTTCTACAGCAGGCGTCTACACTATTCCCTGTGGGTTCTGTCCCAAGAAATATGTAGGCGAGACAGGCAGAGATCTTGCAGTCCGCCTGAATGAGCATCGAAATGCCTCTAACAGAGACGATGTAAGGTACGCCTGTGTCCTCCACAGAGACTCCACGGGGCATTTGATGAACTGGAACGAGGCACAACTCGTTCTCACCGAACCAGACCTCAGACGCCGACGGTGCCTAGAAGCCTCACTAATCACCGTCACCGACACTATAGAACGCAACACTGGAAACTACAAAATTTCAAAAACATTGGCATACATGATACTTAAGCAGCACCAACCCAACAACACAGGAGTCACATTATTTCATCGTCTACCCGTCCTCGTCATAGGCAGAGGTTGTTTTGATAAGGACCTGCCTCGCATGGGCAAGTAGGCCTTCTACAGTGTTCCTTCATTCTTATGTTCTTATGACATTCCTCAGGTCACGTGCGTCACATCTCACTCTCCGCCTATATATATAATGTCTTTCTACCTCTGTATGTTAGAAGTGATCAAGGTCCCAGGACCGAAACGTTTTCTAATAAATATGTTATAGTGTTTGCTTACGTGTCTTTCTAAACCAACTTGTCGGTATTTATTACCAAGGTTTATACCATCTGCTATCCTATTCTCCGTCTTACTCTTAATTCTTTCAATAATAACTCTACCATACACTTTGCCAGGTATACTCAACAGACTTATCCCCCTATAATTTTTGCACTCTCTTTTATCCCCTTTGCCTTTATACAACGGAACTATGCATGCTCTCTGCCAATCCCTAGGTACCTTACCCTCTTCCATACATTTATTAAATAATTGCACCAACCGCTCCAAAACTATATCCCCACCTGCTTTTAACATTTCTATCTTTATCCCATCAATCCCGGCTGCCTTACCCCCTTTCATTTTACCTACTGCCTCACGAACTTCCCCCACACTCACAACTGGCTCTTCCTCACTCCTACAAGATGTTGTTCCTCCTTGCCCTATACACGAAATCACAGCTTCCCTATCTTCATCAACATTTAACAATTCCTCAAAATATTCCCTCCATCTTCCCAATACCTCTAACTCTCCATTTAATAACTCTCCTCTCCTATTTTTAACTGTCAAATCCATTTGTTCTCTAGGCTTTCTTAACTTGTTAATCTCACTCTAAAACTTTTTCTTATTTTCAACAAAATTTGTTGATAACATCTCACCCACTCTCTCATTTGCTCTCTTTATACATTGCTTCACCACTCTCTTAACCTCTCTCTTTTTCTCCATATACTCTTCCCTCCTTACATCACTTCTACTTTGTAAAAACTTCTCATATGCTAACTTTTTCTCCCTTACTACTCTCTTCACATCATCATTCCACCAATCGCTCCTCTTCCCTCCCGCACCCACTTTCCTGTAACCACAAACTTCTGCTGAACACTCTAACACTACATTTTTAAACCTACCCCATACCTCTTCGACCCCATTGCCTATGCTCTCATTAGCCCATCTATCCTCCAATAGCTGTTTATATCTTACCCTAACTGCCTCCTCTTTTAGTTTATAAACCTTCACCTCTCTCTTCCCTGATGCTTCTATTCTCCTTGTATCCCATCTACCTTTTACTCTCAGTGTAGCTACAACTAGAAAGTGATCTCATATATCTGTGGCCCCTCTATAAACATGTACATCCTGAAGTCTACTCAACAGTCTTTTATCTACCAATACATAATCCAACAAACTACTGTCTTTTCGCCCTACATCATATCTTAATATATTAATATATTTTTTAATCCTTACAAGTTTTACCTTATTAACTAAAATTTCTATTTTGTTACTCATCATTAAGAACATCTCTGCCTAATTTCACATTTCTTCAAAAAGTTATATGATTTTCAACTTAGTGAATGGAGTACATTAGCTCGTTTTTTTTGGAATCCATGATGACACCTTATGGCCCATTGTCAGTAATGTATCCAACTCAATCTCAATTTTTTTTCCGCCTGTTTCTCTGTTTAGTGTATGTTTTCCAGTAAATGTAAGTAACCCTAACACCTGGAATTCTAGCAATGTTACTGCTTCCACTGAAAACACATTTTAGTCTCTTCAGCACATCGTATCATTTCTTTCAGTATTGTTACCTAGTCTTGGACTGTCTTCTTTCTTCTGATATGACTGTGAAATAGATTCGGTTCAAACTTGGATTTGATATGTCATACTTTTAAATTGTCTTTCACTTTCCCTTCTGGATATAAAAATGTCTTCCGCCTGCCACCACTTTTCTGACTAATTGCTCCGTTTTCTCATTTCTTTATTTATTTCACGGTTTTATTTCCCTCTGCACTACATTTAAAATATTTCTCATATCTTACAAAATACCCCTCTTGAAGTCTTTCTTTGTTTGATCATGGAGTTTGAAAATAAATATTGCATAGTCATTGGTACAATTTCTTCTATGTCAGATGTACTTGAGTTACATACTGGATCCAGTCTTGCTGACAAATTACTTATGCTTTGGCATTTCTTATGTCCATGTCATGCTCACACAAAATTTTTCGCAACCCATTCCATCATCTTAACTCTCCACGTTTTCAGTTCCCTGTCTGGGTCCAAGTTCAGCAGTTTTATTTCTCTGTTGTTTACTAATCTATTGGCCGGAACTGATATGTTTCTGCCTTGCTTCAGAGAGGATTTTACCTCCTATGTGTTGCTGGTCTTGCAGTATTGCATAGCCCATTACGCACGAGAGTGCAAGAAATCTTCAGCTAGAGATTTCCATCCCAATGTGGCTCGTTCTGCATTATTAACATCTCATGTTTGCCATTGTACTACACTCACACAAAATATAATACACACACACACACACACACACACACACACACACACACATATATATATATATATATATAAATATATATATATATATATTATATATAAATATATATATATAATATATATATATATAAATGCAAAACAACCACTCTGAAAGAATAGAGAAATTCCAAGCGCTTTCGTGACTACTCACATTATCAAGGAACTATGAAAGTAAAGCATCAAAGGGAGGTATATATATATATATATATATATATATATATATATATATATATATATATATATATATATATATGTGTGTGTGTGTGTGTGTGTGTGTGTGTGTGTGTGTGTGTGTGTGTGTGTGTGTGTGTGTGTGTGTGTGTGTGTGTGTGTGTGTGTGTGTGTGTGTGTGTGTGTGTGTGTGTGTGTGTGTGTGTCTGTCTGTCTGTGTGTGTGTGTCTGTGTGTGTGTTAACACGTCGGCCGTCTACCACCATGGCAGGGTGGCCTGGAAAAGAAAAACTTTCATCATTCACTCCATCACCGGCATGCATGAAGCGCGCTTACACTACAGTTATAAGACTGCAACATTAACACCCCTCCATCAGAGTGCAGACACCGTACTTCCCACTTCCAGGACTTTAGTCCAGCCTGCCGGTTTCCCTGAATCCCTTCATAAATGTTACCTTGCTTACACTCCAAAATAATGTCAAGTCCTAAAAACCATTTGTCTCCATTCGCTCCTGCCTAACACCCTCACGCACGCTTCTGGAAGTCCAAGCCCCTCACACACAGAACCTCCTTCACCCCCTCCCTCCAACCTTTCCTAGGCCGACCCCTACCCCGCCTTCCCTCCACTACAGATTTATATACTCTCGAAGTCATTCTATTTCATTGCAACCTCTCTACATGTCCAAACCATCTCAATAACTATACTCTTATACATTCCCTTCATTGCTTTCATGGATAAAGTTCTGAGTCTCTACAGACTCCTCAGTGCACCAATCACCGTTTTCCCCTCGTCAATTCTATGATTAACCTCATCCTTCATAGACCCATCTGTTGGCACGTCCACTCCCAAATATCTGAACACATTCACCTCCTCCATACTCTCTCCCGCCGCTCTCATATCCAATCTTCAATTACCTAATCATTTTATCCCCATTGCCTTACTCTTTCCTATATTCACTTTTAGGTTTTCTTACCAAAAAATAGTGAAAAATTCTGGCAACATGTTAATGCAATCAGCTTGTTTCTATCATATTTCCAATTAAGATTTTTTCAAAAATGTAATTTTTATGTTTTTGCTGTCGTCAAGAGAACATGTTGGCAATTAGTGTTTTTATTTTTTTTTTACTCCAAAAAGTACTATTGTTATGATTGTTTCATTCTAAATACTCAACATGGCAAGTTCTGTGAGAGCTAAAGTGAGGTACATGGAGTTGTTGCTGCTCAGTTGCCTCTGGGCTGTCAAAAATGTTGGTGGGTTTGAAACACGCTCAAATTTGGCTTTTCATGTCCATAGAGTTTTATAGAAACAAAAATATGAATAACTCAGGAATAAGTTATTGACATTTGTTTTATTTTTTTGCAAAGAGTAATATTAGGAGTGTCATGATTTTTTTCACACAATATTGATGAAAGATGGTTCTATTAATATTCAGAGGTGTTTTGCAATATGTTTTATCATTTTGTTTTTGACTTATTCTCCCAAAAAGCCAAAAAAAAAAAAAAAAATGTAATGCAATCTATTGACATTTCTCTCAAAAAAGTTTGAAATGTAGAAAATCAAACTCTTTATCTTTCATCTGATGTTAACTAGAACATTGTACAACTTACCAATTTTGTAGGGTATGGAAGGCTTTTATGATATATACAATTTTGCAATATCTTGCAACTTTGCAACAAGAAGTCCATGCACACAAGTGTGTAGGATGCAAACTGCTCCTTAATAACAGCATAAAGTTACACTTGAAAGTGGACCAAAAACAAAAATAACCCCCCCAAAAAAAGTCTCTCCACCCCTTACCCTCTTTCAATCTTCCCACTGCCTCACGAACTTCCCTCACACTTACAACTGGCTCTTCCTCACTCCTACAAGATGTTATTCCTCCTTACCCTATACATGAAATCACAGCTTCCCTATCTTCATCAGCATTTAACAATTCCTCAAAATATTCTCTCCATCTTTCCGATATCTCTAACTCTCCATTTAATAATTCTTCTCTACTATTTTTAACTAATAAATCCATTCTTTTCCTAGGCTTCCTCAACTTATTAATCTCACTCCAAAACTTTTTTTAATATACACAAAATTTGTTTATAACATCTCACCCACTCTCTCATTTGCTCTCTTTTTACATTGCTTCACCACTCATTTTAAACTCTCATTTTCTCTCCATATACACCTCCCTCCTTGCATCACTTCTATATTATTTATCTCACCGGCATCAGTCATTGCCCCAACAAATAGCGTCTTGCTTGGAGCACCTCTGGGAAGCGATGCCATTGACACAATTCTCAGGAAGAAATTCGAAGAGTTGAGGAGAACAACGAAGAAGCAATCTTGACACCCACGATGCCTTGTACCTTCTCACAAAGTGCTTGAGTCTGCCCAGGTTGACATAGTTGCTAAGATGTGCACCTTCATATGATAACCCTATACTTCACAAATATGATAGTATCCTGAGACAGATTTTTACGAAAGTACTTAACCTTACTCTAGAAGACGGGCAGTGGAATCAAGCAACACTTCAGTCAGACTAGGAGGCATTGGTGTCAGCAAGTCATCACAAATTGCGCTACCTGCTTGTCTGTCCTCATGTGTTGCATCCAGAGGACTTGTAGCAGCGATTCTCCCTGAAAATCTTAGGGACAAGATTGGAGTCCAGGACCAAAAGTTCATTGACGGAGCCATGATCTGGGATAATCTAATGGGCTCTGAAGCCAGACCTGCTCTCCCCAACAACTATTAACAGTCGCACTGGGATGACCCGATAGTGGAGAAAATAGCCTCAGCAATGCTTCAGTGTGTGTCAGGGAAGGATAGAGCCCGCCCCCTGGCACCGAGAGCTCCTCATGCAGGGGATTTTCTGTTGGCTGTTCCTAACTCCAGCCTTGGCACACACATGGACCCACAGACCATCCGCATTGGTGTTGCCCTTCGACTTGCGCCCCTATTCTCGCCGAACACAGGTGTATTTGTGGCAGTGAAGCAGCAGACCGATTCGGGTACCATGGTCTTGTGTGCCGTAAACCCGAGGGAAAGTTTGCATGACATGAGGTAAATGACAATATCAAGAGGAGCCTTACAACAGCTGGATGCCCAGCAGTAAGGGAGCCACCCGAACTTTGTAGATCTGATAGCAGACAGAAGCGTCCATATGATATCACCCTTCAAGCCTGGACAGACGGCAAGCAGGTAGTGTGGGACTATACATGTGCATCTACCTTGGCTGATACCTGTCTCCAATACACCAGGAGGGGCAGCCGCCAGCTTCAGGGAATCCCAAAAGTCTAGAAAATATGGAGAACTTACCCATCATTATATGTTTGTTCCCATAGGCTCAGAGACCCTTGGCTCATGGGAAAAGAGTGCATCTAAGTTCCTTATGGAGCTAGGCAAAAGACTCCTCAGGGTAACTAGGGATTCCAGGGCAGCTAGTTTTCTGTTCCAGCGACTCAGTGCGGCTGTTCAGAGGAGTAATGCCTGCTGTTTTTTGGGCACGCGAACCAGTTCTGAAGAGCTGGATGAGATTTTCGCATTATAATCAGTGACAAACACGTAATATGTACTAGACATGTATCTCTCAAATGTCATGTACTGTATATGCCATCTTCTCTACCACGTTATGTAATAAAATATACCTATTGGTAAAAAAGAATGAAAATATGGGGTGGTAGAGGAAGTGGAATATTCAGACTGCTTCAGGAAGAATTACGAACATTCTTCCTAGAAACCTTTTTATCCACTTCTCAGAGGCTATGGGTCTCACAATTTACACCAAAGGTGGACCCCAAAATGTATATATATATGTCGCGCCGAATAGGCAGAACTTACGATCTTGGCTTAAATAGCAACGCTTATCTTGCCATATAAGACAAGTGAAAATTTGTGTATGGAATAATTTCGCCAAAATCATTCTTAACCTAACGAAAAAAAATATATTTCACTGTGTTTGTTTAGTATTAAATTATTGTAAGCAAATCTAAAATATATTTAGTTGGGTTAGGCTAAAATAAATTACTCTTGTTATGATAAGGTTAGGTAAGTTTTCTAAGATTCTTTTAGTGCAAAATTAAAACAAAAAATTACATTAACATTGATGAAAAAAATATATCTTTAAACGTATAAGAAATTTTTTTTAGAAAGGACTTAATTTTAAATGAGTTCTTGCTAACTGACCAGTTTTACATATTCGGCACGACATTATATATATATATATATATATATATATATATATATATATATATATATATATATATATATATATATAAACACTGATCTGTGGTTGAAGGAGACTCGAACCTACGAACCTTAGGACAAGGTACGCAGTGCTTTACCAATCTACCCACACTGGACCAATACCTTGGCGTGTAGCATGTGCTACACGTTTGATCCAAGGCAGCCAGCTTTCAGGGAGAAGGCTTACAGCTTTTCATCTCATCCCCTGCATGCATCAGCCTTACTAGAGATTTGAATAATGCAAGGAATTCGCGAGAGCATGCGAAATATACACAAACACTGATCTCTGGCTGAAGGAGACTCGAACCTACGAACCTTAGGACAAGGTACGCAGTGCTTTACCAATCTACCCACACTGGACCAATACCTTGGCGTGTAGCATGTGCTACACGTTTGATCCAAGGCAGCCAGCTTTCAGGGAGAAGGCTTACAGCTTTTCATCTCATCCCCTGCATGCATCAGCCTTACTAGAGATTTGAACAATGCAAGGAATTCGCGAGAGCATGCGAAATATACACAAACAATGATCTCTGGCTGAAGGAGACTCGAACCTACGAACCTTAGGACAAGGTACGCAGTGCTTTACCAATCTACCCACACTGGACCAATACCTTGGCGTGTAACATGCGCTACACGTTTGATACAAGGCAGCCAGCTTTCAGGGAGAAGGCTTACAGCTTTTCATCTCATCCCCTGCATGCATCAGCCTTATTAGAGATTTGAACAATGCAAGGAATTCGCGAGAGCATGAGAAATATACACAAACACTGATCTCTGGCTGAAGGAGACTCGAACCTACGAACCTTACAACAAGGTACGCAGTGCTTTACCAATCTACCCACACTGGACCAATACCTTGGCGTGTAGCATGCGCTACACGTTTGATCCAAGGCAGCCAGCTTTCAGGGAGAAGGCTTACAGCTTTTCATCTCATCCCCTGCATGCATCAGCCTTATTAGAGATTTGAACAATGCAAGGAATTCGCGAGAGCATGCGAAATATACACAAACACTGATCTCTGGCTGAAGGAGACTCGAACCTACGAACCTTAGGACAAGGTACGCAGTGCTTTACCAATCTACCCACACTGGACCAATACCTTGGCGTGTAGCATGCGCTACACGTTTGATCCAAGGCAGCCAGCTTTCAGGGAGAAGGCTTACAGCTTTTCATTTCATCCCCTGCATGCATCAGCCTTACTAGAGATCTGAACAATGCAAGGAATTCGCGAGAGCATGCGAAATACACAAACACTTATCTCTGGCTGAAGGAGACTCGAACCTACGAACCTTAGGACAAGGTACGCAGTGCTTTACCAATCTACACACACTGGACCAATTCCTTGGCCTGTAGCATGCGCTACACGTTTGATCCAAGGCAGCCAGCGTTCAGGGAGAAGGCTTACAGCTTTTCATCTCATCCCCTGCATGCATCAGCCTTACTAGAGATTTGAACAATGCAAGGAATTCGCGAGAGCATGCGAAATATACACAAACACTGATCTCTGGCTGAAGGAGACTCGAACCTACGAACCTTAGGACAAGGTACGCAGTGCTTTACCAATCTACCCACACTGGACCAATACTTTGGCGTGTAGCATGCGCTACACGTATGATCCAAGGCAGCCAGCTTTCAGGGAGAAGGCTTACAGCTTTTCATCTCATCCCCTGCATGCATCAGCCTTACTAGAGATTTGAACAATGCAAGGAATTCGCGAGAGCATGCGAAATATACACAAACACTGATCTCTGGCTGAAGGAGACTCGAACCTACGAACCTTAGGACAAGGTACGCAGTGCTTTACCAATCTACCCACACTGGACCAATACTTTGGCGTGTAGCATGCGCTACGCATTTGATGCATGCAGGAGATGAGATGAAAAGCTGTAAGCCTTCTCCCTGAAAGCTGGCTGCCTTGGATCAAACGTGTAACGCATTCTACACTTCAAGGTATTGGTCCAGTGTGGGTAGATTGGTAAAGCACTGCGTACCTTGTCCTAAGGTTCGTAGGTTCGAGTCTCCTTCAGCCAGAGATCAGTGTTTGTGTATATTTCGCAAGCTCTCGCGAATTAATTGCATTGTTCAAATCTCTAGTAAGGCTGATGCATGCAGGGGATGAGATGAAAAGCTGTAAGCCTTCTCCCTGAAAGCTGGCTGCCTTGGATCAAACGTGTAGCGCATGCTGCACGCGAAGGTATTGGTCCAGTGTGGGTAGATTGGTAAAGCACTGCGTACCTTGTCCTAAGGTTCGTAGGTTCGAGTCCCCTTCAGTTGCACATGTGTCTAATTTATCAACTTAAGGGAGGAACAGTGCATCCGACCTAATAGCACAAGCTAGTCAGGTCCAACTCACACCCACCCACATCCACTCATGTATTTATCCAACCTATTTTTAAAACTACACAACGTCTTAGCGTCTATGACAGTACTCGGGGGTTTGTTCCACTCATCCACAACTGTTACCAAACCAGTGCTTTCCTATATCCTTCCTGAATCTGATTTTTTTCCTATTTTTAGCAAGCTATTTACATCCTCTTCATTAATTTCTGTTTTTCATTTATACACCTCAATCATATCCTCCCTAATTCTACGCCTTTCTAGAGAGTTTAGATTCAGGGTCCTCAGTCTATCCTTATAGGGAAGATTTCTGATACATGGGATCAACTTTGCCATCTTCCTTTGTACGTTTTTCAGTCCATTTATATCCATTCTGTAATACTGTGCAGCATAATCTAAATGAAGCCTAACCAAAGATATATAGAGTTGAAAAACAACCTGAGAACTTCTATTATTTATACTTCTTGCTATGAAGCTTTATTGCAAGCACTAATACACTGTTGTCTTGGTTTTAGATTACTACTAACCAGAACTCCTAAATCCTCTTGCAATCCGCAATATTAAGATCTACATTATATAGTTTATATGTGGCATGGCTATTTTCCTGTTCAGTATTGAGAACTTTGCATTTGTCTATATTAAAATGCATCTGCCACTTCTCCGACCATTGCATCAGTCTATTCAAATCATCCTGGAGTGCTCTAATGTCCTCATTAGAATGAATTGGACGGCCTATTTTGGTGTCAACAGCAAATTTACTTATGCCGCTATTTATTCCTTCATCTATGTCGTTTACGTTGTGTGTAAACAAAAAGGGGCCCAACATTGACCCCTGTGGAACACCGCTTGTGACGTGCCCCATTCTGATTTCTACCCATTTATACAATTCGTCAACCATGCCTCAACCTAGGAAAAAATTTCTCCTTTTCCGTGTGCCTTAAGTTTCCTCAATAGTCTCTGATGTGGAACTCTATCGAAAGCCTTACTGAAGTCCATATACACAATATCATATTCAATACCATGATCTACCTCTTCAAATACCTTAGTGAAAAATGTTAGTAAATTCGTAAGATAGGAACGCCCCTTTGTAAAACCGTGCTGAGATTCATTAATTAATTTATACCTATCAAGATGGCTACGAATTGCTTCTGCAATTATTGATTCCATAAATTTTCCCACTATGGAGGTAAGGCTTATTGGTCAATAGTTCGAAGCTAAAGACCTGTCACCTGCCTTGTAAATAGGTATTACATTTGCCGTTTTCCATTTTTCAGGCACTAAGCTAGTTTACAGTGATATGTTGAAAAGATTAGCCAAAGGTGTGCTAAGTTCCTCTTTACATTCCTTTAACACCCTTGTAAACAGTTCATCGGGGCCTGGGGATTTGTTAGGTTTTAGTTCCTCTATTTGTCTGAGGACCATATCACTAGTTACCGCAATCGTGCATAGTTTATTATCGACATGTACTACATATTCTATTATTTCTGGAATTTCGCTAGTATTTTCCTGGGTAAAAACTGAGAGGAAGTATTGAAAACTTCACACATATCCTTATCATCATCAGTGATCTGACCAGAGTTACTTAAGTAGGCCAATCTTGTCCCTAATCTTCTGTATACGTGAAAGAACCCTTTTGTGTTAGTCTTCGAATCCCTTGCGACCTTACCCTCATAATCCCTTTTTGCTTTTCTTATTCCTTTTTTTTATATCTCTAATTGAATATAATGATTTCTTAACTGGCCCTCCCCTCTTTTGATACGACTATATGTGCCTCTCTTTTGACCAATGAGATGTTTTAATCTATTGTTCATCCATTTGGGATCATTTTTGTTAGATCTAATTTCCCTACTCAGAACAGAAGTTGTCTGGGCAGCTAGAACTATTCTCTGAAAAACGTCATATTGGCAAACAAAATCACCTTCCTGATCAATAGTCAGGACCTTCCAATTCAGCTCACTCAGGTAATTTTTCAGTCCCATGAAATCGGCCAAGCGAAAGTCTGGGACAGAGATTTGATTGCAGTTATCCGGGTAACTCCATGATATATTGAAAGTAAGTGATTTGTGATCGCTTTCCTCAAGCGCATCATTAACCTCCAGATTATTTACTAGTGATTCTTTGTTGGCAAGAACCAAGTCAAGTAGATTGTTTCCTCTAGTTGGTTCTGTCATAAACTGTTTTGAAAAGCAATCGTTAACCGTATCAAGAAAGTCACTGGACTCAAGATTTCCTGTCATATTGTTCCAATCAATTTGTCTAAAGTTAAAATCTCCCAATAACACAACATTTTCATATCTAGATGACTTATGAATTTCGTCCCATAGCAGCTTACTGCACTCTCTATCAAGGTTTGAGGGCCTATAAATCATACACAAAATTAACTTTTCTAGATCCTCGAGAAACTGTAGCCAAACAGATTCTGTGTCTGTTGTTTCTAATCTTATATCTTGTCTAACACACCAATTTAAATTATCTCTGACATACATCGCTACTCCACCACCCTTCCTGTTGACCCTGTCAGTATGGAATTGTTTATAACCCTGTATGTTGCATTCAGAAGGCATTTCTCTATCTTTCAAGTAGAATCAGGTCTCTGTGATAGCAATAATATCTATATCACCTGCACTTGCAAGTAATCTTAGCTCATCTATCTTATTTCTTTAGACTCCTACTATTTGTATAGTAAACTTTAAGGGAGCTAGTCACTTGTTTCCCTCTACTCTCTTTGTTGATCAATTGCTATGCCTTTACTAGCAACTTTATTTTGAATATTGTCTTTTAAATATATCCCTGAGGTATCCTGGTTGTATCTGCTGTTTTCAACCCTAGTACTGCAGCCCGATTGTTTCCCACCGACATCCATACCACTATAGTCTACCAGTTTAAAGTCCTAGACATATCACCAATAATCCCCCTCAATCGAACTGGCTAATGCAACCTCAGAGAGATGAACCCCATCCCTTGCATACATATCATGTTTACCATAGAATACGTCCCAGTTATCAATGAATGGGATTGCAAGTTCCTTGCAGTTTCTGTCTAGCCAGCAATTTATACCAAATGCCCTAGACATCCATTTGTTGCCCACTCCTCTTCTAGACAATATGCAATATATGTTGGAGATCCCTCTCTTAGACCTGACTGCATCTATGGCTGATGCATACTTATCCAGCAGCTCCTGTCTCCTGCCATTCCCGATGTTATTTCTACCAGCATTAAGACAATGGGCTTGTTCCCATTGCCTGACATAATATTATCCAACCTGCTGACTATGTCACCAACACCAGCTCCTGGGAGACACACCCTTTGTCTGACCTTTCTGTCTCTGTTACAAAAGGCACGGTCCATATATCTTACTTGAGAATCTCCCACAATCAGAATATTCTTACTTTGATACGCAGGGGAGTCAGTGGTACCTTTAATCTCACTAACCACTGAAGTACACTCGTCCTGGAGAACAGAGAATCGATTTCTTACCTTCACATCTTCTCTATTAACATTCCTTACCATCCTTCTTACTGAATTGTGAACCACTTGCCACTTAAAGCGGTTGCCACTCTCCAAATCACTACTGGTAACTTTTTCCTCCTCACCAGCTACAACCATCTCACACTCACTCCCAAAACCATCTAGACAAAGCTTCAGCCTCCTATTTTCCTCCTAAAGAAGTAGAATCTCCTTCTTCAACACTTTAACCTGAGATTCTAAAACACTACAACAAACCATGGTGCTATGTAACACCCCACGCTAATCCCAGACAGCTTAGGACAGGTATGACCACACGTGATCACTGACCATGTTGCAGTGCCAGTATCACACACAGTAGTGACATCGTTGAAGTGCCAGTATCCCACACACTTTAGTGACATCGTTGAAATGCCAGTATCACACAGTAGTGACATCGTTGAAGAGCCAGTATCAAACACAGTAGTGACATCGTTGAAGTGCCAATATGACACACAGTAGTGACATAGTTGAAGTGCCAGTATCACACAGTAGTGACATGGTTGAAGTGCCAGTATCACACAGTAGTGACATCGTTGAAGTGCCAATATGACACACAGTAGTGACATCGTTGAAGTGCCAGTATCACACACACTGTAGTGACATCGTTGAAGATCCAGTATCACATGGTGTAATGACATCATTGAGGAGCCAGTATCACATAGTGTAATGACATCGTTGAAGTGCCAGTATCACATAGTGTAGTGACATCATTGAAGAGCCAGTATCACATGGCATAGTGACATCGTTGAAGAGCCAGCATCACATAGTGTAATGACATCACTGAAGAGCAGGTATCACATAGTGTATGGACATCGCAATGTATCAAGTGTTAATGCTCTGGTGACTTCATTAACAAAAGTGTTGCATGTGAAAGTGACTTCACTATTGTTTGCTAAATTATGAAAAAAATTGGCTTCATTATAGAGAGATGTCGTAGCGACCACAACACTACGACCTCTACGACTCTCTTGACACTTTGCAAAAATATAACGTCGCAATATTTTCTTTGATTCCTACGGAAGCTCAAACGAAAATAATGACTGGAAAAAACTTTTCAGTAGAAGAGCACTTGTGTCTTTACGTCAGCATTACTAGGAATACTCCAGCAGGAGGTATTACACAGGGAGGTGGCGGTGGAAGAGGAGGAGGTGGAGGTGGAGGAGGTGGTGGAGGTAGTGGAAGAGGTGGTGGTGGTGGAGGTAGAGGAGGTGGTGGAGGTAGTGGAAGAGGTGGTGGTGGTGGAGGTAGTGGAAGAAGTGGTAGAGGCAGAGTAGGTGGTGGAGGTAGTGGAAGAGGTGGTGGTGTAGTGGAAGAGGTGATGGTGGTGGTGGAGGAGGAGGTGGTGGTGGTGGTATAGGTGGAGGAGGTTATGGTGGAGGAGGTGGAGGTGGTGAAGGAGGTAGTGGAGTAGATGGTGGTGGAGGGAGTGGAAGAGGTGGTGGTGGTGGACTAGGGGGTGGAGAAGAGGTGGTGGTGGTGGTGGAGGAGGTAGTGGAGGAGGCGGTGGTGGAGGAAGAGGTGGTGGAGGAAGAGGTGATGGAGGAGGAGGAGGAGGAGTAATTATCATGTTACTCACCAAGATAGTTAAACAGTGGGAACACTCACAGTGTGCTGCTACACTACTTAACAAGATAGTTACACAGTGGGAACACTCATAGTGTGCTGTTACACTACTTAACGAGATAGTTACACACTGGGAACACTCACAGTGTGCTGCTGCACTACTTAACAAGATAGTTACACAGTGGGAACACTCACAGTGTGCTGCTACACTACTTAACAAGATAGTTACACAGTGGGAACGCACATAGTGTGCTGCTACACTACTTAACAAGATAATTACACAGTGGGAACACTCACAGTGTGCTGCTACACTACTTAACAAGATAATTACACAGTGAGAACACTCACAGTGTGCTGCTACACTACTTAACGAGATAATTACACAGTGGGAAAACTCACAGTGTGCTGCTGCACTACTTAACGAGATGGTTACACAGTGGGACCACTCACAGTGTGCTGCTATACTAATTAACAAGATAGTTACTCAGTGGGAACACTCATAGTGTGCTGCTACACTACTTAACAAGATAGTTACACACTGGGAACACTCACAGTGTGCTGCTACACTACTTAACAAGATAGTTACACACTGGGAACACTCACAGTGTGCTGCTACACTACTTAACAAGATAGTTACACACTGGGAACACTCACAGTGTGCTGCTACACTACTTAACAAGATAGTTACACACTGGGAACACTTACAGTGTGCTGCTACACTACATGATAGTTACACAGTGTAAACACTCAATGGAACCTGAAAGGTGTATGAATCTCAAGCAAACATCCTGTTGAATAGTCCATCTATGATTGATGTTTCTGCTTAACATCTGTAACTCCTAACCTGTTTGAGTCATTCATCTTCTCCTTTAGTTTGTGACTTAATATTGTGATAATCACTTTCATTTTCACTCAGACTTTTTTTTTGGCCATTAAATGGATGTTAAGGTCTTCCTGAAGGTATAGACACTTATAATGGTGTTTTGATTGATATGGGTTGTGATGGCAGAACTGTAAGGGGTAAGAAAATGGGATGAGGTGGTATGCACAGGGCTTGCTTCTGACGGGTCTTAAAATGGAAAGAGGGTTGAGAAAGGGGAGAAGAATTGATCTTAATGACTCCTTTCCATCCACGTCTCTCTCACCCCTCTTTTCCATATACACTTCACTTTTGCTCTTCCAGACAAGACGTGGGAAAGAGAGGGGAAGGAGAGTAGACTGAATATTCTAATCTCTCTCTGTGCAGTTTCCATGTTCAGAAACTCTGTTATTCTTTACTTTCATGCCAGTTGTGCATTAAATATTCTTTTGAATCTTGTAAACTATTATAAAAATTTTCTTTCACAATGTGGTTGTTATGGGTAAAGTTGTTATTGGTTTATCTCTACTTCATCATCTTTTGATTTATGAACACATTAAACTAGTTTCTTCTTGTCAAAAAATTAATTTAATACCTGACTCTGTTTTCTCTAATCCCATTATTCTCTAGCATGTCTTGTATATACATTCGCAAATTTCGAATCCCAGTATTTATTTAAGAGTACTTCTCCCAGTGTTTTGCCTGTTATGTAGCTACTGCTTCTTGTGACATTGGTCTCAGTATTGCTACTGCTTGTGACGGTATCATCAGTGCTGCCTCTGGTTGAGGCGTTGTCATAATTGCTACTGCGGTGTGTGACTGTTATCACAACTGGTACTCTTCACGAAGTCAGATATTATATACTATATTTTCATTTCTAGTTCTCCATACTCCATAAATATCATTAAACTCCCACGATATTTTGATTTTGTACTACGATAAAGTTCAAGTTAGACAAAATCTACTGAGTATATTATGGATCATATATCACAGATAGTCTAATGGGTTTTATTATAATTTCTTGTACTTCTTGAAACATTATTATTTGACACTTTTTTTATACAGAAAGGAGAAGTGGCTATAATTCCATGCAGCTCCATGCCTGCCTTTCTACATGAGACTACATCCGTGGATAAACGGCCGTGTCTCGACTACTACAGATTTCCACCCATTTCCTGATTTGTCCCGAAAAAGCGGGTATAGCGCCAAAAGACTGCAGCAACTTTGTTTTTTATATGCCTTGTGGTTGTTTTGGATACATACATACATAAATACACAGACATAGACACAGACACAAACAAAGACACAGACACACACACACACACACACACACACACATACACACTCACTCACAGGAGGAGGAGAATGGTGGAGCACCTGGAACGGAACAAGATTATAAACGACAACCAGCATGGATTCATGGAAGGCAAATCCTTCTGGAGTTTTATGACAAAGTAACAGAAGTAAGACGCGAGAGAGAAGGGTGGATTGATTGCATTTTCCTGAACTGCAGGAAGGCCTTCGACACAGTTCCTCACGAGAGATTTGTGCAGAAACTGGAGGATCAGGCGCGTATAACAGGAAGGGCACTGCAGTGGATCAGAGAATACCTGACAGGAGGCAACAACGAGTCTTGGTACATGATAAGGTATCACAGTGGGCGCCTGTGACGAGCACGGTCCCACAGGGGTTAGTTCTAGGACCAGTGCTATTTTTGGTATATGTGAATGAGATAATGGAAAATATAGACTCAGAAGTGTCCCTGTTCGCAGATGATGCGAAGCTAATGAGGAGAATCAAATTAAATGAGGATCAGGCAGGACTACAAAGAGACCTGGACAGGCTGAACACGTGGCCCAGCAACTGGCTTCTCGAATTCAGCCCAGCCAAATGCAAAGTCATGAAGATTGGGGAAGGGCGAAGAAGACCACAGACAGAGTATAGGCTAGGTGGCCAAAGACTGCAAACCTCGCTCAAGGAGAAAGATCTTTGGGTGAGCATAACACCGAGCACGTCTCCGGAAGCACATATCAACCAGATAACTGCTGCATCATTTGGGTGCCTGGCAAACCTGAGAACAGCGTTCCGATACCTTAGTAAGGAAACGTTCAAGACACTGTACTCTGTGTACGTCAGGCCCATACTGGAGTATGCAGCATCAGTTTGGAACCAACACCTGGTCAAGCACATCACGAAATTAGAGAAAGTGTAAAGGTTTGCTACAAGGTTAGTTCCGGAGCTCAGGGGAATATCCAACGAAGAAAGGTTGAGGGAAATCGGCCTGACGACGCTGGAAGACAGGAGGGTCAGGGAAGACATGATAACGACACACAAAATACTACGGAGAAACAAGGGGTCACGAGTCACAGGGAGTCAGAGGGACGAGTCACAGGGATGTTAGGAAGTATTTCTTCAGTCATAGAGTTGTCAGAAAGTGGAATAGTCTAGCAAGTGTTGTAGTGGAGGCAGGAACCATACATAGCTTTAAGACGATGTATGACAAAGCTCAGAGAGCAGAGAGAGAGAGAGTGAGAGAGGACCTTATAGCCGTCAGTGAAGAGGCAGGGCCAGGAGCTGAGTCTCGACCCCTGCAACCACAATTAGGCGAGTGTAATTAGGTGACCTGGATAGTGCAATTAGTGACCTGGATACGCTGTAAGCCTGGTCCATCAATTGACTACTCGATTTCAACGCGGCCAAATGCAAAGTCATGAAGACCAGGGAAAGTCAAAAAAGACCACAGAGTATAGGCTAGGTAGCCAAAGACTGCAAACCTCAATGAAAGAAAAAGATCTTGGGGTGAGTATAATGCCGAGCACATCTCCTGAGGCACACATCAACCAAGTAACTGCTGCAGCATATTGGCGTCTGGAAAACGTGAGAATTGCATTCTAATACCTCAGTAAGGAATCGTTGAAGTCCCTGTACACTGTGTACGTCAAATCCCTGTACACTGTGTACGTCAAGCCCATACTGGAGTATGCAGCACCAGTTCCGAACCCACATCTGACCAAGCAAGTCAAGAAATTAGAGAAAGTGCAAAGGATTGCAACAAGACTAGTTCCAGACGTAAGGGGAATGTCCTATGAAGAAAGGTTAACGAAACTCGGCCTGACGACACTAGAGGACAGGAGGGTTAGGGAAGACATGATAACTGCATACAAAATACTCTGAGGGATTAACAAGGTGGACAGAGACAGGATGTTCCAAAGATGGGACACCAAAACAAAGGGTCACATTGGAAGCTGAAGACTCAGATCTGTCAAAGGGATGTTAGGAAGTATTTCTTTAGTCATAGAGTTGTCAAGAAGTAGATTAATCTGGCTGGTGACGTAGTGGAGGCAGGATCTATACATAGTTTTAAGATGAGTTTTGATAAAGCTCATGGGGCAGGGAGAAAAGGACCTAGTGGTGATCATTGAAGAGGCAGGGTCAGGAGCTGTGAATCGATCCCTGCAACCACAAATAGGTGAGAAAAATAGGTGAGCACACACACACACACACACACACATACACACACACACATACACACACACACACACACACACGCACGCACGCGCACAATAATGGTGGCTTAGAGTGGAAGTCGAAGGCTCAGGGGATCAGAGGAAGAAAGAGCTGGTAAGGAAAAATGGATGGAAGAGCAATGTAAAAGGATGGAACAAGAGTGGGAGATCAAATTAGGTGAGCTTTCTGTGAAAATGGAAAAGTGGATAGAGGCAGAGAAGGATAAATAGAAGTCGCAAGCTGAAGCTGCAGAATCCAGGATATGGGCCCTAGAATATGAGGTAAATATGCTGAAACAAGTTACAGGCAATTGCCCAGAGGAGACATGGCATCTGAAGTAAGTACACCCCTACCAAATGAGGAGCCCAATGGAAAGGAAGGAGACAAGATTTACGCTAAGGTCCTATCAGTCCACCAACCAGGGCCAATGAATGAAGGAGTGAGCTATTAGGAGCAGGGATAACAGTGAGTGGGGGAGAAGGGACAGAAGGTGACAGGTCCCATGCAGAGTCACGACCATGCCACTGAGAGTAACAGGAAAAAATAAGTGAGACAATGGCTGTGTGCAAACAGGACCCAGAGACACAGAGGGAAAGGCAATGGGAAGATGGGAGGGAGAAGTTAGGGTTTATTCATTAGCTTTATGAGAGCAAAGGGAGGACACAAAATGAAAGATGGCAGGAAGAAAAACAGGAGATTGAAAACATCATCTAAGAAATAGGCAAGAAGGACATAACTGAGATAGTAAATTTTTAGAAAATAGGAGGGTAAATGAAAGGGAGAAATCGGCCACTCAGACTGATTTTCAAGACAGAAATGGTGCAGAACAGGATTCTGCAAGAGAAACCATGGCTGAAGGAATCATCAGCATACAAAAGGGTATTTCTAGACCATGAGAGAACAAGAGCAGAAAGACAGCAGCTGAGGGAGAGGACACACTAACGAAAGGGGCTCGGAAGAGAAACAAGGATAGAGTCGGCAGAGGACAACCAGAGCAGGGCAGAGCAACAAGTGCAAGGACACATAGAACCACCATCAGAACCCCACAGCCAAACACACTATCCCAACACAAACCACAATCCACACAGCCCCCATCCCACAATATCCTGTAGAATCCCACTGCACACTTCCAGGCCTCCACCCCCAAAGACCCCCAGAGCACAGTGTTGGAGAGGAATCTGAAGGTATGGTACACCAGCATTGATGGAATAACGAATAAATGGAGGAGTGGTACGAAAGAATCAAACAGGGATCACCAGACATCATAGCTCTCACAGAAACCAAGCTCAGAGGAATAACAGATGCAATCTTTCCAACAGGATATCACATCCTGAGGAAAGACAGAGCGAACAGAGAGGGTGGAGGAGCGGCACTGCTCATCAAAGGCCAATGAGATTTTGATGATTTGGAGAGAGGAGGCAGAAGAGAAGCAAGAGACTGCATAATAGGAACACTTCAATCTGGAGGTCGCAAGGTAGTAATTACAGTGATGGATAACCCACCACAGAACAGCAGGAGACCAATGCAAGATGGAAACAGAGCGATGGTTGACACACTGGCTGAAGTGGCCAGAAGGGCTCATGCGAGCAGGGCGGTGACTTCAAACACAAAGAAATTGACTGGGAGAACTTGGAGCCAAATGGAGGCCCAGAAACCTGGAGGGCTAAGGTGATGGAGGTGCCACTGGAAAACCTCATATTCGAACATGTAAGGGGACAGTACCAGAGAGACAGAAGAGGACGAACCAGCTAGGTTGACGGGTAGACTTCTGGATGTGCATGTTTATAGAGGGGCAACAGATATATCTGATCATTATTTAGTTGTAGCTACAGTTAGAGCAAAAGGTATATGGAGCAAAAGGAAAACGACAACGGCAAGTAAGGGTAATGTGAGTTTATATACTAGGAGGAAATTAGCGCAACATTTGGAAAAAGGTGAACTAATGAGAGTATAGGTAGTGTGGAGGTTTAAGAGGTTTTAAAAAGGCAGTGTTAGAATGCTGAGAAGTTTGTGGCTATAGGAAAGAGGAGTGATTGGTGGACTGATGAGGTAAAGGGTGTGATAAAAGGTCGTTTATGAGAGTTTGTTACAACGCACAAGTGATATGAGAAGGGTGGAGTATATGGAGAGTGCAACAGAGGTGAAGAGATTGGTGAGGGAGTGCAAATGATAGAGTGGGTGAGGCGATGTCAACAAATTTTGCTGAGAATAAGAAAAAAGAAATGGAGTGAGATAAATAGGTTAAGAAAGCCTAGTGAACGAATGGATATGATAGTTAAAAACAGAAAATGGGAGTAGTAGATGTGGGAGTTGGACGTATTGGAAAGATGGTGGGAATATTTTGAGGAGCTGTTAAATATTGATGAAGAAAGAGAGGCAGTAATTTCATGTATTGGTCAGGGAGTTAAATCATCTTTTAGGAGTTAAGAAGAGCCGGATGTGAGTGTGGGGGAGGTGCTTGAGGCATTAGGAAGGATGAAAGGGGGGTACAGCAGCTGGAACTGATGGTATCATGACAGAAATGTTAAAATCAGGGTGGATATAGTTTTGGAGTGTTTGGTACTTCTGTTCAATAAATATATGAAAGAAGGGAAGGTACCTAGGGATTGACAGAGAGCATATATAATACCTTTATATAAAGGGAATGGGAACAAAAGAGATTGTAAAAATTATAAGAGAACAAATTTACTGAATATACCAGGGTTATTACTGAAAGAATTTGAGGTAAGACGGATTGCAGATGAACAAGGATGTTTTAGAAAGGGTAGAGAATGTGTAAAAGAAAAAAAAATAGGCAAAATTAAAAAAAAAAGTAAAAATATTTAATATGAAAGATTAAATATATAATAATTGATTGTTGGAGTGTGAGCAGGATAGTATTTTGTGAAGGGAACAGGGAAACCGGTTGCCGGACTTGAGTCCTGGAGGTAAGAAGTACAATGCCTGCGCTTTAAAGCACTGGTTTGGGATATTGGCTGTTTGGAGTGACATCTAAACTGTCGTATCTTGGCGCATCTGCAGTCATTAACAGAACTGCGACTGGCCAGGATTCGCTCGTAGGTTCCCATGCCTAGATATGTGAGAACAGGACAGGGCATGCATCCCTCTATCCATTGAACCACAAGTTTTCAAACACCAGGCGCTCAGCGGTACTAAGCGTGCTTCCCTGATGTGAGAACATGCGTGGTCGTGGAGCCTCATACTGTAGACTCCTGGCTGTCTTTAAGAAGGCGCTGGAGTACCTGACCAGCCGAGCTGTGGTTCGTACGTCGGTTTACGTAAGGCAAGTAGTAACAACCTGGTTGATCAGGCCCTGACCCACCGCGAGGCCTGGTCACCGACCGGGCCGCAGGGGCGTTGATCCCCGAAACCCTCTCCAGGTATACTCCAGGTATACTCCAGGTATCTCTTCATAAACCAGACAGAACAATACGTCATCTGCACAAAACCCATTTAATTCAACATGTCAACTACTACACTTGACGGTAGAACATGTCAGCTACATAAACCAGAGGTACAACATGTCATCTGCATAACCCAGACGGTACAACAGATCAACTACATAAACCAGACGGTACAACAGATCAACTACATAAACCAGACGGTTCAACATGTCAACTACATAAACCAAACGGTACATGTCATCTACATAAACCTAAAACAAAAACCTGACGCTGCTACATGTCAACTATCCCAAATAATGAAAGTACATGTCATCTGTAATTAAACAAGAGGACATAACATGTTAACTGTACAAAACCATGACGGAAAAGCATATCAAATGAGCATAAACCTGGGGTACAACATGTCAACTGAACATAAACTTAATGGTACAACATGTCTTCTGTATATAAAAGTGACGATAAAAGTATCGCTATACAAACCGAACAGTACAACATGTCAGTTGAACGTAAACCTAACGGTACAGCATCTCAACGGTACAACATCTCAGCAGTACATTTCAACGGTACAACATCTCAACAGTACAACATTTCAACGGTACATCAACATCACGGTACATGAACTTGAGGGTACGGTACATCGAATGTAAACAGACTTGACGGTACTACGTTTCAGCTGTACATAATAAAACCTGATGTTGCAGCATGTCAACTACTCATAAATGGTATAACAAGTCAACTCCACATAAACATGACTGTACACATCTCAACTGAACATAAACCTGGCAATACAACATGTCAGTTCTCCTTACGACTGATGGTACGACATGCACATAAGTACATGTCAATTTCATAACCCTAACGGTACATGTCAACTGTATATATACCTAACTGTACAACAAAACTATATATTAATCTGACGTCGTAGTATGTCAACCGCACATAAACATGACCGTGTCTAGATCGTACTTTAAAACCATGTTAGGAGATCGAATACATTATCTCCAATAAATTAAATTTTATTGTTAAAAAAACAGAGGTTTTACAATCACAGAAGATCGTGGTGTGTGTGGGAACGAGCGAAGGAGAGACAACACACACACAAACACACAACACCCTCCTAACTCGGATTGCAGGAGCCTACTGAAGCTCCTCCCGCGGGTTCCGCCCACAGCACTCCCGCTGTCCCACTCACCTGCTGGAGCTCCGCCCACACACGCCTGCCCACCACTCTCATAACCACGTGCTAGCCCACTCCCACCCACATCTTGACCCACTCCACTCCACCAAATTATCTCTGGAGAGTTTTCAGTGTGGTTATCCCGAGCTGCATGACGGGCAGCTGCGGGTATCAGGGAACATGCCTCTACTTCCACTCGTGCAGAAATCGAAACTGGGTTATGCAGTTGTCAACGAAGAGCAATACCACTTGATCCATAACCTTCCTTCCAAACCTATTTTTTTTTCTCTTAAAAGCTTAGCTGTTTGTGATTAATCGTAAAAATGGTAAATAATAAAAATGAAAATAATAATACCTGGAGTATACCTGGAGGGGTTTTCGGGGGTCAACGCTTTCTCGTCCCGGTCCGTGACCAGGCTTCGTGGTGGATCATTGCCTGATCAACGAAGCTGTTATTGCTGGCCGCACGTAAACCGACGTACGAATCACATCCTGGTTGATCAGGTACTGATTTCGGGTGCCTGTCCAGCGCCTTCTTGAAGATAGCCAGGGAGGCAGTTGAACAGTCTTAGGCCCCTGACACTTATTGTGGTGTCTCTTAGTGTACTCGTGGCGCCCCTGCTCTTCACTGTGGGAGGGGGGGGGAGTATGATGTGCATCTCCTGCCGAGTCTTTTACTTTCGTATGAAGTAATTTTCGTGTGCAGACTTGGGACTAATCCCTCTAGGATTTTCCAAGTGTATATTTTCATGTGTCTTTCTCACGTGTGTTCCAGGGAGTACAAACCAAGGGACTTACACCGTTCCTAGTAATTTACGTGCTTTATCGTACTTACGTGTGCCGTGAAAATTCTGTTATATTCTCCAGGTCTACATTTTCGCCTGCCTTGAAAAAAACCGTTGGTGTAGTAGTAACGTGTCTTACGCTTGGTTACAAGCACATCTGGCAGTTTGGTATTCACACACATTACGATCAAACTAAATGAAAAGTACTGTTTATGGTCAGCCTTATGGTCATTTTCTTGAAGTATATACTTGAACATAGAGGAAGATTAACCTTCTCAGCCAATGCTCACTAGGTAAATCTTAATGCAGTCATCAACAACTTCACAAGTCATTCCTCGCTCTTAACACAACATTCGTAAAGGTTGCCTTAAAGTATGCAGCGCCCACATACAATCCTCACCTCAAACAGCATATTATGAAAAAGGAGAAAGTACAGACGTAACAAAGGTAGTTCCAGAGCTACGAGGCGAATCTTGTGGAAATGAACCTTACAACAGAAAAACGAGGGGAGATTTGATTACGACTTTTAAAATGTTAAAAGAAATCAATATGGAAGACGAGATTTTGGAGTTGTTGCTGTTGGAGAATTTTTAGTTGCTGTTTTGGATATTGGAGTTGTTGTTATAAGAGATTTCGGAGTTGTGTTCGAGATTTTAGAGTTGTTGTTGGAGATTTTCGATATGTAATTCTTGGATACTTTATTTTAGTGCCGAAATACAGGTACTAGATGAAGAGCTGGAGAGAGAGACGTGTCACAGTGTGCTCAACAAACTTTCTAAATATTACTTAACTACGTGGGTTGGTGAGGAGAAAAACTGTTCAGTGACGAAGTTCTACCTACAACACATTAGTACAAGTAAGCCAACTCCTCCATCGAAGTGAATATAGGCAATATCAGTGATATTTAAGTGTGGTATGGTGAACGATATGGTGTGAGTGTGGGGACAGCGGCAGGCCTTAGGAGTGACGTCACTATTGCCTTCACAGTGAGCATCAAACATATGTCTCTTGTGCTATGTACTAGCGTCTGGTGCTTTATAACAACGTGACTGGTACATTGCAACATAGTGATTTGTGTAACATCTTCCTTTAGTGAAAAAGTGGATAGCATAAACAGTGTTTATTAAGTGATAGTGAGAAGGCAACACTTCCAGCTCGTCGGCCCACTGCCTGCCCTCACTACCCACCCCAGGCAAGTACATGTAAGTAGACACACGTACTTGCCTGACGCAGGACACTGAGGAGGTGAACTGTAGCTTGATGGAGCACTGTATATCCTGAGTGGCGGCGAGACTGGCTGTATGACGTGCAGTCAACAGGGGAAGAGAATTCAGACAGAAACAGGCTTCCTGCCCTTGGGTAGGCAACCACCGACGCACCACTCACCAATGGAGAGGACGAAGGTCCAGCAAGCACTACTCTAAGCGAAGTCTCTCCCAACACGGGGTAATTCGAGAGAGGTGAGATCGTCGATGTGTGAGTGATGTGTTAGCTAAGCACATGTCACCACTCGAGCTAAGTTACAAATGAGGAATGCAGCACCTCAACCTTGGAGTAGGTGTGAAGAGCGCAGTAGTCGTGGAACTCAGGTGAACTGACGATCAAGCGACAGTATGGAGACTTAAATACTGTCGGAAGGAGAGGTGCAGAGTAGTAGTAGTAGTGAGAATGTAGCCACTGAGAGGTCACGTGGTCAAAATGCAGTTTTGATATTCACCCTGTCAGACACTGCAACACAATGGCATCTTGGTACAGAAAACACCTTGGACAACTTTTACAAGTGAGAATTGTTTGATCTGAGAGGGACGAGACCTCTCAGTGGCTACATTCTCACTACTACTACTACTCTGCACCTCTCAATCCGACAGTATTAAGTCTCCACACTGTCGCTTGATCTTTGCTGCATTCCTCGTTTGAGACTTACGTAAGCACACGTCACCACTCGAGCTAACACATCACTCACACATCGATGATCTCGCCTCTCTCGAATTACCCCGTGTTGGGAGAGACTTCGCTTAGAGTAGTGCTTGCTGGACCTTCGTCTTCCTCTACACCATCAGGATTGGTGCGTCGGTGGTTGCCTACACAAGGGCAGAAAGCCTGTTGCTGCCTGAATTCTCTTCGCCTGTTGACTGCACGCCATACAGCCAGTCTCGCCGCCACTCAAGATATAGTGCTCCATCAAGCTACAGTTCACCTCCTCAGTGTCCTGCGCCAGGCAAGTACGTGTGTCTACTTACACGTACTTGCCTAGCTGAGTACTCTCACTTTTTGGCCGATTGTCACCGCCAATTACATCTTTTTGTAATTAGACGATGCCTTCGTTGCCTTCCACCTCCCACCCCCTTCCACTCTCCCCCAACCGCCCACACCTGCCTCTGCTTCTTCTAAATCCAATTCCTTCTCGCTAAACCTCAAATTCTCAAATCCTGATGCCACTATCTGTCCTGAAAATTTATTATATCAGATCACTGGTGCTCCTCAACTTAAAGTCTTCAAAACCAACTCAGGCTTCAAACTCCTTCTTGACAAACATTCCTACGAAGCATACACCTCAAGCGATACCACACAAAAACTTCTCAACGCAGGCTTCACCATTATTTGGACTCCTGAGCACCGTGCCGAAAGCACAGTCATTGCTAAACACGTAGACTACTCTCTCCTGACAGCCTATGACACAGACAAAGAAGACTTAATAAAAGCTATCAGTACTAAGAACAAAGTCTCTGTTGACGATATTTACAGACCCGAAAACTCTACCATTCTCAAAATGCGCTGTTCTACTCCTGCTGACGCCTCTACACTCTTCAGGCAAGGAATCTTTGCCAAGACCACCCGCATTCCTCCAAACACTCTCTTCACTCCGAACTTCCACCCAATCACACAATGTCTTAAATGCTACAAATTCGGCCACGAAAAAAACACATGCACATCTACACAAGTCTGCTCCAGATGTTCAGCAACTGGCCACTTCTGGAATACTTGCAACCTCCCCCTTAAATGTTCTGAATGCAGCGGGTCACACACTGCAGATGCAAATTCCTGCCCTTCTAGAAAGCACATAATCTCCTCCCTCAGAGCTAGCTAACTTCCCTCCCTCCCCAACCCCTTCCCTGCACCTTCTTCCCCTACCCTCAATGCCTGGGCCTCCCCACGCACTTGGTCTACCTCTTCTACTCTACACACATTAAACACCAACACACATAGTACAAGCACTTCTTCTACACCTTCACCCACTCTAGACTACAAAACTAACTGTCAACTCGCCAATGCTGCCCACTCTGCGATGGTAATCTCTCAAGCTTACCAATCAGACTATTCACATGTCCTTAACCTAATCTTGTCTGCTAACAATCTTCCCTCTTTAATTATTCCTCCTTCCTGCTTCTCTTCCAAGACTCCTACAACCTCTCCCTCCTTCCTCTCTCCCACCCCCCAATTACTACTCCCACCAGCTCTCCTCCTCCCCTACCCCTCTTCACTACTTCTACACCTCCCACCAACACCCCTACTGCTACTGCTATGACCACCTCTCCCCCACATCCTTACTCACTTCTTCCTCTTCCAAAGCTTCCACTTCCTCATCCCTTACATTAGCTTCCACTTCCTCATCCCTTACCATAGCTTCCTCTTCCTCATCCCCTACCAAAGCTTCCACTTCCTGTGCATCCACCTTCGCCCACTCCTCCACAACCAAAACTTCATCCAGGTACAACTCTACCTCCTCCAGACAAAATCCACTCAAACCTAAACCTGCCCCAACTTCTGACAGACAGACCAAAGAATATAAAAACAGATCCATCTCTTCCTCCCTCTCCAGGAAACGGGTCCGTAGCACCTACATACACACATCCACTGATGGCACCACTATCACGGGCTTTAATCCAAACTCCTCCCCCGACATTAACTTTGTTATGACGAAACCATTAAATCATGTTTAAGGTGATCCAGTTCAACGTACGTTCTTACTTTACAATTAGACACCTACTGGCCGAGCTTTTTGAAGCAGATAGGCCAGATATTGTTTTGCTAAACAGTACCTGCCTCAAAGCCCCTCAACGTATCCGCCATTATGGTTATACTGCATGTGAAGGCTTACTCAGATCTGTAATAACTTCAGACCGTATTACCAAAGCTGGCTTCTCCTCAGGAAAATTAATGAATAGAAAACGAAATAATAATTCACAAAGATAAACACTTTATTATTTATTAAAGCAAATATAAAACAATAAAACATGAAAGGTATATCCTATTTGAAAGAAAAATGAAAAATGAAATTAATAAAATAACATTTGAACTCAACGCTAATATATATATTGGGGTGTCTGGTGTTGGTGACACTTCGTGTTGTTGAAATCTTAGCCGTTGCTGATGTGGGGGGGGGGGGTCGCAGGTGTTGGTGACCACCACTGGCTAGTTCTTCACAGAGTATCGCCGTGAGTATTCTATCCCGATGACAGGAAAGCAGGTTCTTTACCGCTGCAATGATGTGGGGTTACGTCCTGCATTTTCATACAGGTGCACAGGTAATTAAATCCAAAATGGGGAAGTCTCTGGACGTTAGTCCTTCTCCATCAGTTCTCCTCGTTGATTGGCAGGTGACCCTCTCTGTGATCCAAGCTGGAAAGATAGACAGGTTACCCACTGCTTAAGAAATCACTCTCCATGATAAGTACAAGACCTTAAAAGACGTGGTGATTATTACAACAGTCAACTTAGAGCAAGACTGAAAGGACTAAGTTTATTATTGGTCAAAAGTGAAGCTTTCAACCAATAAATCCACTAGAATACAAGGCAGGCATGTACTTACAGTAGTGTTGGGAGCTGTGAGTCGAGTGATTTACTGTTTGACCAGAGCCCCACACGTCACCTTTCGGGGGAGGGAGAAGAGGGAGGGGAAAGGATAGTGGGAGCTAGACTGACCCTACGTTAACAAGCAGCCGGCCGTCAAACTATCACTTTAGGGGTGGGGAAAAAAAGGCGGGAACAGTGGGAGCTAGACTTACCTTACCTTAACTAGTAGCCGGCAAGCAAACTAGCACTTTCGCGGAGGGGGAAGAAAGGCGGGAATAGCGGGAGCTTGACTTACCCTACCTTAACAAGTAGCCGGCAATGAAACTATTGTTACTATATATTCCCTCGCTACTCCTATCTATTGAACTTTTCCCTCACACTCCCCCATACCAAGACTTATAGTCAAGGAGTATAAGAAGAATAGGCGAGGAAAAAGTTCTAACATATTAAAATCACGTAAGGCAAGAAATCTTCTACTGACTGTCACGACTTAACCAGTCAGAGAAATAATTGGATGAACCAATGATATACACAATATGGAACTTAAAAGCCTGGAGTGCCAATGTCCACCTCAAGAGGCGACTGTTGGTTCCCTTAAAAGTTTCTAGGTATATCAAAGGTTTGTGGTCCGTTTCTAAAATGAATTCTTTTCCCAGCAAATAAAATTTAAGTTTGGAGATTCCCCACACAAGGGCCAAACATTCCTTTTCTATGGTGGAGTATCTCGTTTCTGCAGGAAGGAGTTTCCGGCTTACGAAGCATACAGGGAAGGGAGTACCATCATGGTATTGTAGTAACACTGCACCTAAGCCAGTATTGGAGGCATCAGTTCTTAAACAAAATGTTTTATTAATATCTGGAATCTTAAGTATAGGGTCTTTCGAAAAGATACTTTTAATCTCATTAAACTTTTCCCGAGCTACGTCGGAAAGTTCAAGAGGTTCCTTCACAGACTTTTTAAGGAAGTCGGATAAGATGACTGTAAGATCAGTAAGGTTCGGGATAAACCGTGCATAAAAATTTACAGAACCAAGAAAGCTACGCATGAGCTTCTTGGTTTTGCAGAATTTAAATTCTAATAAAGCTTTGATCTTACTGGGGAGAGGCTGCAGAGAATTATTAGAAAGTATCAGTCCAAGATATCTAATCTTGTTATACCCAAGGAAGCATTTCTTCGGCTTGGCAGTGAGGCCATGTGAGCGTAACCTATGCAAAACTGATGTTAATGTTTGGATATGTTCGCCCCACGTGGATGTCATTACGTAAATGTTATCAAAATAAACTGAAACATTTGGCATATTACCCAAGACCTTTCTCATCAGTCTCACGTAGGTAGCACAGGCAGGTACCAAACCGAAGGGCATAGTTCTATACTGCATCAGTCCTTGGTGTGTAGGAAAAGTGGTGTACTGCTTAGAAGAAGGATCTAACATTACTTGATGATATGCCTGCGCAATATCAATCTCTGAAATGAAGGAAGCGTCATAAAATTTGTGTAGATCGCTATCTATCAAGGGCATAGGCTCAGCATCCCACCGAGTTATAGCATTAAGGCCTCTGAAGTCAATAGCAAGTCTATATGAATTATCCTCCTTCTTAACCATGACTACTGGTGAGCAATATGCAGATACTGAAGGTTCAATGATCTTTAGTTTTAATAATTTGTCTACCTCTCGGTCAAATGCATCCCTAAGGTGAAATGGAACTGGGTACAATTTTCGTTTGATAGGATTGTCCGTCACTAAGTCAATCTTATGGACTACCGTGGAGGTAACACCTGGAATATCAGTAAAGATGTCTGAAAAGTTACTCACACATTGAAGTATTTCATGTCTCTTATGGTCATCCAAGGATTCATTAATATTAATGTTGGTTGCGCCCGAGTGGTCAAGAGTCACCAAGTCATGTAGTTCTTCATCATAGTCTAAGTTAGAGGTGTCAATTACGCACACCATACATTCTTCAGTTGTCGTATCAAGTTCGTGTGGAAAAACTAAGTCAAAGTTATTAAGGCAGTTAACCGAATTTCTTCGGTAATATTTCTTAAGGATGTTGATATGATAAAGCTTAGGTTTCCCCTTGACTTCTATGAGGTAGTCAACTTTCCCACAAATTTTTAATACTTTAAATGGACCTTTCCATGCTACTAATAATTTATTTGATTTGATCGGCAAAAGTACAAGAACTTCATCCCCTACTTTAAAACTTCTCCTCTGACTTTTGGAATCAAAATAGGTTTTATACTGGTCCATTGACAAGCTTAGGTTTTTCGAAACTATGTCAGAGGTCTCCTCAAGTTTAGATCTAAGGTCAAGGAGAAACTGGTAAGAAGACTGAACCTCAACATTTACCTTCTCATTAGTCCATAAGTCATGAAGGATGGGCAATGGGCCTCTGGCCTGTCTACCATAGAGAAGTTCAAAAGGTGAAAACCTTTAAAAAGTCACTGGGAACTTCCCTTATGGCAAACAAAGCACAGGGTAGGTAACGATGCCACTCCTTAGGTTTAAGGGAGCAAAGTTTCCTTAAAATGGACTTGAGAATCGAATGCTGGCGCTCAATCCTCCCATTACAGCTGGGATGATAGGGTGTGGTGAAGAGAGGCTTCACTCCCAAAAGTTGGTATAGATGTTGCATTAAGTCAGATGTGAATTGTGTCCCACGGTCAGACAAAATTTCTCTAGGGATGTCCACTCTGGAGAAGATGGACAAAAGGGCTTCAGCCACCTCTGTAGTAGTTATGGTCTTTAAGGGAACGGCTTCAGGGAAGCTCGAAGCATAATCAACTAATGTTAATATATATCTATGTCCCCCAGATGAAAGTGGAGATAAAGGATCAACGATGTCAATAGCAACTCTTTCAAACGGTACCGTAAAGATAGGCATTTTGACCATAGGTACTCGCCTGGTACCTCGGGAGGATGACAGTTGGCAAACTTTACACGATCTGCAATAGGTAGTGACATCTGAGGACATTTTTCGCCAAAAATAGGTTTCCCAAATTTTATTTAAGGTTTTGCGATGCGAGAAATGTCCGGCCACTGGCAGGTCATGAGCCATTTTAAGAACAGTCTCTCTGCATTGACTTGGAACAACTAAGATGGAATAGTCTATCTCATCTGAATTTAATTTGAATACTGACTTGTACAAGATACCTTTTATATATTCAAATTTATATGAAAAGTTTTTCCTTTGGATAACTTGATTTTGTTTAGCGGCATTATGGCAATTCTGAAGAGAAGGGCAATTACTTTGTAAATTGACAAAGGAGTCCTTCGATATGTCTAAAGGCTTAAAGTCAGGGAAAATCAAAGGATGGACAGTAGGAGAAGCCTGGGCTTTGGTCTGAGCCCTAGTCAAGACATTTATAGTATCGGAGGTGATATCTTCACTTTCATCTAATAAGTGAACCAGTGATCCTACTACCTCGCTTTCGAGAGTAGCATCACTGGTTTTTAATCCCCCATGAATCTCACGAGACATTGTCTCATCTGAACTTTCGAAGGGCTTCTCTGACTCTACAGGAAGAGGATCTGAAACACTTATATCCATCTTTGGTGATGAAAGGTCAACCTCAGAAGGAAGAATGGCACCTTTTACATTACCTATTAGTATGGAGCAAGAAGTGATGGGAGCTAGTACGGCTTCAGACCAACCTGTGAACCATTTTGACCTAATGAAACAACGGATGGTAGGAAAAGTGTCCGTACGGCCCAAGTAGTCTGAAAGTATAGCAGAGGAATGAGTTTCTTTAAGGTTAGGGAACAGCTTATCAGAAATGACTACACATGTGCATCCAGTGTCTCGTAAAATGGTAGATAAATTAAGTCCATTAACTGTTCCTGAACAGAAGGGTGCTTGGTCATTACAGTCTTTAAAACATCTTCCAACTTTTTGGACCTTCTTAGAAGGACAATCTGGACGTTTATGTCCCTTAACACCACACAAATGACAAACAGGAATAAAAGAAGTCATTTTACTTTCCACCAGAGGCTTTGATTTCTTAAGGTCTGATGAACCCTTGCCCTTAGGGTTCGATCCCTTTAGGTCTTTATAGGAATTGTGAGCCTCAGCATACAGGTCAGCAGCCTCAGCATCTTCCTCAGCTTTAATCAGGTTACGTTCTCTGATGAATGTTCGTATCTGATGTGGAAGAGCTGTCAGGAACTGATCAGCAACCATGAAGTCTCTAAGAGATTCATAACTGCGATCAACTCCTGAACTTTCTATCCAAAAGTCGAACAAACGAAAGAGTGTTACCTGTAGCTGCTGAAAGTTCTGGCCAGGCTGTAAGGTGGCATACCTGAAATCTTTCCTGTAAGATTTAGTGGTTTTTTGATATGCTTTAAGGATTGCCTTCTTCAGTAGGTTATAATTACATATGATATCCTGCGGCAAAGTTGCATAGATATTCAAAGCGGTACCAGAAAATGACATTCCTAACCTGGTAGCCCAGGTGTCAGCAGGCCATTCACAGAGGGTAGCGGTATTTTCAAACCTTATAATGTATGAAGTTATGTCTTCCCCCTCTGTGAAGGGAGGTAAATTAGGTGTTGGAATATGTGCACTAGCTGCACGTTGTTCCATTACTCCTTCATCTAATTGCTGTTGTGAGAAAGTTAACTTTTTATTCTCTTATTCAAGGCAAGCTTGTTCGGGCTCGCGATCCTTTTCTCTCTCTCTCAACTCATGTTCTCTAGCTCTTTCCTCAACTTCTCTATCCTTTGCTCTTTCCTCAAGTTCCCTTAATTTAACTTGTTCCTCACGTACTTTAGCTCTTTCCTCACGATCAAGTATATCACGCTCTTGTTTGTCTTCTCTTTCGATTCTCAATCTCTCCTTTTCCTCTTCTCTTTCGATTCTCTCTCTCTCCTTTTCAATTCTTTCCTGGATTTTAGCACTAATGAAAGATTCTAAATTTTTCCCTGTTATTCCTAAATTACTTCCAGCATTCATCCAAAACTGGTATTCCTCCATATTTGCAAGAATAACTTAAACTACCAGGGGAAAATGAAACGGGTATTAAAGAAAACGGAGGGTTCAATTCCTGCTCCGCTCAAACTGTAAATAAATCAGAGGGCTCGATCCCTACTTCAATTAAACAATATGTATTAATGAAAACGAAGGGTTCTATGCCAGCTCCGAGCAAACAGTAAGTAGAATGGGGTCCCTTGACCATCCAATCTTCTCACCAACAAATCAAGAGTGTCCTATGACAGTTCCCTTGATATAATAAAGAGCTCAATGAAACAAATTGTCACTGGAAAATCTCGGGTCCCTAGAGTCTAATCCTCCAAAGTGTTTCAAGCTCACAAGAAAGGTGGCAGAATTAACTATTATATCCTGCCTGACTTGACTTACAATAAATTGAGACTATAACAATCACCAAATCTTTCAAATACCTGTACCGTAGTCCTACCATAGAGAATGATTACTCATGGCTGGTGGTAACCGTCTGTGGTATGCGGCGTTGAAGTTCCAATGGTAGATTCTAGATGGAGTTGAATCTTGATTCAGAAGAGTTGATCCTGGCAAGGTCGCCACTTGTGAAGGCTTACTCAGCTCTGTAATAACTTCAGACCGTATTACCAAAGCTGGCTCCTCCTCAGGAAAATTAATGAATAGAAAACGAAATAATAATTCACAAAGATAAACACTTTATTATTTATTAAAGCAAATATAAAACAATAAAACATGAAAGGTATATCCTATTTGAAAGAAAAATGAAAAATGAAATTAATAAAATAACATTTGAACTCAACGCTAATATATATATTGGGGTGTCTGGTGTTGGAGACACTTCGTGTTCTTGAAATCTTAGCCGTTGCTGATGTGGAGGGGGGGGGTCGCAGGTGTTGGTGACCACCACCGGCTAGTTCTTCACAGAGTATCGCCGTGAGTATTCTATCCCGATGACAGGAAAGCAGGTTCTTTACCGCTGCAATGATGTGGGGTTATGTCCTGCAATTTCATACAGGTGCACGGGTAATTAAATCCAAAATGGGGAAGTCTCTGGACGTTAGTCCTTCTCCATCAGTTCTCGTTGATTGGCAGGTGACCCTCTCTGTGATCCAAGCTGGAAAGATAGACAGGTTACCCACTGCTTAAGAAATCACTCTCCATGATTAGTACAAGATCTTAAAAGACGTGGTGATTATTACAACAGTCAACTTAGAGCAAGACTGAAAGAACTAAGTTTATTATTGGTCAAAAGTGAAGCTTTCAACCAATAAATCCACTAGAATACAAGGCAGGCATGTACTTACAGTAGTGTTGGGAGCTGTGAGTCGAGTGATTTACTGTTTGACCAGAGCCCCACACGTCACCTTTCGAGGGGGGGGGAGAGGGAGGGGAAGGGATAGTGGGAGCTAGACTGACCCTACGTTAACAAGCAGCCAGCCGTCAAACTATCACTTTAGGGGTGGGGAAAAAAAGGTGGGAACAGCGGGAGCTAGACTTACCTTACCTTAACTAGTAGCCGGCAAGCAAACTATCTCTTTCACGGAGGGGGAAAAAATGGCGGGAATAGCGGGAGCTTGACTTACCCTACCTTAACAAGTAGCCAGCAATGAAACTATTGTTACTATATATTCCCTCGCTACTCCTATCTATTGAACTTTTCCCTCACACTGCACTACAGTCCCTCTATGATCCCCACGATGGGGTGTCCATCCTTGTCAAATCCAACATATAACACGAATTTCTCCCAATCCATTTTATACAACAACACTGTCTTGCGGTCAAAATACACACCCACCTTGGCCCTTTTATCTTTTTCACCACCTATGCTCGCCCAAACACTACTCTCAACATACACGACCTTTCCTTAGTCTTCAACTACACCAACATACCTATTAGCTGATATGAATGCCAAACACACCGTCTTTCATCACACCAGTAACAACCAACTTGGTCATCAATTACTCAACTTCAGAAACCACAAACACCTAGTTCACCTCGGCCCAGACTTCACCACCTTCTACAATCACACTGGCCAAGGGAAACCCGACATCATTCTGGCAAACCGAGCCAGCTCTCTCTTTCAACACTACATATCACCTGGCCAAATTACAGGCTCTGATCACATTCCCGTCATCTTACATATCTCCTCCAACCCTATCCTTATCCCGGCCACACCTTCCTTCTCCTACAAGAACGCTGACTGGGATGCCTTCAAACAACACATAGATAATACTAACCTCACCTATGACTACAACAACAATCCCATTTCTGACATTGACACTCAACTTGCTCTCATCCAAGACACCATTACACAAGCAGCCATTACACAGCAATACCAAAGAAAACCCACACCACTCGTTATTCCTTCAAACCCTCAATCAGAACAAGAAGACTAACTATCTGTTTCCACAACCGCTATCTCTACAACACACATAGATTTAATCAAGTCCGATTAGATCACACTTACCTCAGAAACAACATTCTACACAGTCTAGACCAAGACCACAACAATCAATGGTCACAGCTCATACTACAAGCGGACAAACAGCGTATCAAAAACACCAAAGCCTTCTGGAACTTTATAAAAAAATCAAGGCACCACTCCCACCAACAAATTCAAACACATCACCCACAACAACACACACATCTCGGACCCGCAGGCTGCTACTAACATCTTCAAACACATCTGGGAGAATATCTTCCACCCTCGCCCACCCCACCCTAACGCTATTCAACACATTCAGAGCATAGAACACTGGAACACTACACACACACACGAAACAACACCAGACAGCCACATCCATCTGGAATCTCTTACCTCCTCCCAAGAACTTGACACTCCTTTCACCAACACAGACGTTAAAACTCTCCTCAGACACCTTCCTCCCAAGGCCCCTGGTGCCTATGGCCTAAACCATATTATCCTGAAACACCTTCCTGACTCTATCATTACTGCCTACACAAACCTCCTCAATGCCTCCCTTGTCTCTGGATACTTCCCTTCCCTCTTCAAAGCTGCTACTGCTATCCTCCTTCCTAAACCCAATAAAGACCACTCTGACCCTAGAAACTATCGCCCTATCAGCCTCCTCGAAACTTTAGGAAAACTCTTTGAAAAACTCATCAATCATCGCCTTCGCAGATACCTGGAACACAATTCTCTACTTTCTGATGGCCAGTTTGGCTTCAGAACACACAGACCCACACAGGATGCCATTAACATCATTCTCAACTACATCCACATCAACACAAAACAAAGAAACAGGACAGCCCTGGTTGCAAAAGACGTTGAAAAAGCCTTTGACACTGTCTGGCACAAAGGGCTCAAGTACAAACTCTGCACTAACTTCAACCTGCCTCCCAATACTCGTAAACTCCTCGGCAACTTCCTAGACGGCCGTACCATGAGAATCAAATTCCAAGGCTGTTACTCTGGCTACTTCACACTAAATGCTGGAGTACCCCAGGGATCTGTCCTCTCTCCTACCCTCTACATTTTATACACTAACGACATTCCAGCATCTGTATACCACAACTCCATCACACTAGCCTATGCAGACGACATTACACAACTTATCACTCATGCCAATATAGATACACTCACACACAAAACACAAAATGAGGTCGACAGGATAGCCATCTGGGAACAAAAATGGAGGGTCAAAACCAATGCAGCTAAATCCAGCATTACGTATTTCAACTACAGGAAACATGATCCTCCATTACCTGTCGAGCTCAGAACAGCTGACACACGCACTTACATCCCCATCACACAATCTGTCACTGTCCTTGGCGTTAATCTTGACTACCTTCTTCGTTTACATGGACACATTCACTCAAGGCATGCAATAGCTAGTAAGGCCCTTGCGGGCCTCTACAAGCTGAAACATGCCTCTCTCAACGCACCAAACTACACTTCTACAAATCCCTAATACGTCCTCTGATAACTTACTCTCCTCTAGCCCTCTCTCTTGCAGCAAAAACAAACTTACTTAAACTGCAGCGTGTCCAGAACAAGGCGCTGGGCTGGGTGCTTGATGTCAGATGGGAGGACTTCGCCACAAGCGAGTCTCTCCATGCCCAATTAGACATCCCTGCGCTGAATCTGTACTGGAAGACGCTCAGTGACAGGCAGATAGACAAACTTGAGACACGACATGACTTCTGGACCTCTCTCCTTGACGAAGACATTCGCAGACCCACAAACCAACACAACCTTTTCTATTCCTTGCATGATCCTGCTCCTAACCCTATTTACAAATAACCTTGGATTCGCTGACAGGTACCTTCTATGACAGGTACCATTCTCTGACCCACATTCGCCTTAGCTTTTGGGTTAAGACATGGCCCAGTTCTACACTCCTCTCTAGTGCTAAACTTCGCATGTCCCTTCCTCCCCGCTCACCCCACCGGAGTCCCAACAGAAGAGCCTGAATTTCTCTTCTCAATATCTGTCCCACGATCGCCTTCGCTGCTGGGTTAAACCTTGGCTCTATTTCTACGACTAAGAACACTCCTCTCCAGCACTATTCTTCGTCTGTCCCGTCTTCCCCGCTCATCCCATTTGGGACCTTACCTGAACTTTTGTTCGTTCGTTCGCTTGATCTTCACGTCAAGACACAGTCGCTCCTCACCTTAAAAAGTGTTCCTTCGATCCCCATCGGGGAGGGGAACCTATAATCATCGCAACAGCGCCTGCCTTACTCCTTCATGATGCTTGCAAACCGTGTAAGGATCAAACCCAACAGTGGAGAAATAAATGACTCTACTAAACTTGCCCTTGCTGCCGCTGTAAAGACTTGCCTACAGGTTAAATTTACAGCCATCCACTCGACGAAAGACTCATTCATCGTCGTATGTACTGACGATTATTAAGTCTCAAAGCTGATCGCCGACGTCTCTATGAAAACCCTCAGAGACCTACAGTTCACCATCTCCCCTTCACCTTTTTTGCTGGCGAAACGTTCCGTTTTCGTCAAACGGCTGGACAAACTCGTCACTTCTTTATCGACTGAGGATCTCAAGACCTCTATCGAGGAACAAAATACCTGGGCGTCGATTGAACATATCACCAAAATCCCCAACGCCTCTACAATGATCAAGCTAACCTTCTCCAACATCGATATGGCTACTAGAGCACTGTCTGACGACCTAGCTATCTCCTACTATCATATCCATCCAAGTCACATAGAACCCGTACGTTTCGCCCACATCTCGCCATGCTGGACGTGCTACTCCTATCACCACTCAACGCCTGACTGTCCTCTGAAAGGGAAGAAGTACTGCACAAACTGCGGTAAAGACGGCCATGACTTTAAGGAATGTTCTACTACCACTACCTCTCCTACCTGCCTCAACTGCAAGGGTACTCACCACACCCTTGCAGCAAAATGCCCTCTACGTAAAGAAGTCCTGTCTAAGAAAATCATTGAAGAAACCAAGAATAACAACCCTAAATCGCCAACATACGCCGCCACTGCAAAAATTCAATCAGATACCACCGAACTCCTTCAAGCTACACAACAATCAGCTCCACCCAGCCAGTCCCTCTCTGCTCTTCCTGACGCTGCTCCATCCAAGGTGCTATACTGTATGATGTATGCACACCTCACTAATGCTGCAAACCCTGGCTCATTCAGCACAAAAATCAATGAACTGTTTCGCCTTAACATACCAAACTTAAACTTTCCAGACTCGCCACTATCACAAGACCTCCTCAAGCTAATTCCAGACATTGTTAACTTCACCTCAACCCCCAGTCCTACTCGTATCTCTGACCAAGACTCTACTCCAGAACCAACACCACCGTCTACTGCCACCTTTCACCACCCACCACCAGCCCAACAAACCACAACCGACCAACACTCCCTGCTTCCTCTCAACACAGTCACAGAAGACGAAATAGAACCAGAACATTATGAACAACCCTTGGACGACGACGAAGTAGTAGTCGAAGAAGTAACCGAAGAGGAATCCGTTACCTAAGTCAAGCCTTTAATGGGTCTCTAACCTTCTACACCACCCCCAACCTCCCAACCGAAATGAGCGCAGCTGATGTGCTCCACTTAATGAAAGAAGGAGTTGTTAAGTACACCTGCACCAAACCTCACCAAATTCCTTTCGAAAACGCACTGTCTTACCTCGTGACGAATCTGAGCTGCTCCAACCTCAGAATGCAACTATTCCACATGTCCAAGAGAGACTTCAAAAGACTCAAGAGTGGCTCCATCACCAGCGAGGTGTAGCCAAACACACAAGTATGTATGTTGCTCAAGCACTGTTCCGGACAGTTCAGCTAGTGTGCCTCATAAGCGACTGAGGTTATTCCATCTCAGCTGTTTCCTGAGCTGGGGACTGGGCTCTGTCTGCTCTGATAATCTGCAGATTCATGGCATCCACTGTTTCCTGCTCTGTCAGTAAGCACACCCTCAGGAGTTTGCTGACCATCTGCCGGAAAATGCTCTGTTGTTCCGTGGAGGTGATTGTGTTGCAGATAACATCCGTGAATGCCTTGATGAGTGTTAAGAGATCCTCTTTGTTGAGAGCCTGCGTTGTCGGTGGGTTCGAAGCAGCGGATATTATTTGGGCTGTCATAATCTGTGAGGACTGCTGATCGTGCCACTATCTGTCCTGGAAATTTATTGTACCAGATCACTGGCGCTCCTCAGCTGAAAGTCTTTAAAACCAACTCAGGCTTCAAACTACTTCTTGACAGACATTCTTACGAAACGTACACCTCAACCGAGACCAGACAAAAACTTCTCAACGCAGGCTTCACCATTATTTGGATTCCTGAGCACCGCGCCAAATGCACAGTGATCGCAAAACACGTAGACTATTCTCTCCTGACTGCCTATGACACAGACAAAGAAGACTTAATCAAAGACATTAGTACTAAGAACAAAGTCTCTGTTGACGATATTTACAGACCTGAAAACTCTACCATCCTCAAAATACGTTGTTCAACTCCTTCTGACGCCTCTACACTCTTCAATCAAGGAATCCTTGCCAAGACCATCCGCATTCCTCCAAACACCCTCTTCACTCCAAACTTTCACCCCATCACACAATTTCTGAAATGCTACAAATTCGGCCACGACAAAATCTCATGCACTTCCACACAAACCTGCTCCAGATGTTCAGCAACTGGCCACTTTTGGAACACTTTCAACCTCCCCCTTAAATGTTCTAATTGCGGCGGGTCACACATTGCAGTTGCAAATTCCTGCCCTACTAGGAAAGACATTCTCTCCACCCTCAGAGCAAGCCAACCTCCCTCCCTCCCCAACCCCTTCCCTGCACCTCCCCCCCCCCTACTATACCTTCCTCCCCTACCCCCAATGCCAGGGCCTCCCCACGCCCTTGGTCTACCTCTCCTACTCTACACACTTCAAACACCAATACACTACAATCACCTCTCCTTCTACTCCTACACCCACACTAGACTACAAAACTAACTGCCAACTCGCGACTGCTGCCCACTCTGCGATGGTAATCTCTCAAGCTTACCAATCAGACTACTCACATGTCCTTAACCTAATCTTGTCTGCTAACAATCTTCCCTCTTTAATTATCCTTCCTTCCTGTTTCTCTGCAGTGTTCCTTCGTTCTTATGTTCTTATGTTCTTCTAAGCCCCCTACAACCTCTACCTTCTCCCTCTCTCCCACCCCCGCACTTCCTACACCCCCAGCTCTCCTCCTCCCCTACCCCTCTTCACTACTTCCACCCCTCCCACCAACACCCCTACTGCTGCTGCTACGACCACCCCTCCCCCTACCTCCTTACCCACTTCCTCATCCCCAACCAAAGCTTCCACTTCCTCATCCATTACCATAGCTTCCACTTCCTCATCCCCTACCAAAGCTTCCACTTCCTCTGCATCTACCTTCACCCACTCCACCACAACCAAAAACTTCATCCAGGTACAACTCCACCTCCTCCAGACAAAATCCACTCAAACCTAAACCTGCCCCGACTTCTGACAGACAGACAATAGAACATAAAAACAGATCCATCTCTTCCTTCCCCTCCAGGAAACGGGTCCGTAACATCTACAAACTCACATCCACTGATGGCATCACTATCACGGGCTTTAATCCAAACTCCTCCCCCGACATTAACTTTGCTATGACGAAACCATTAAATCATGTTTAAAGTGATTCAGTTCAATGTACGTTCTTACTTTACAATTAGACACCTACTGACTGAGCTCCTTGAAGCAGAGAGACCAGTTATTGTTTTGCTAAACAGTACCTGCCTCAAAGCCCCTCAACGTATCCGCCATTATGGTTATACTGCACTACAGTCCCCCTATGATCCCCAAGATGGGGCTGCCATCCTTGTCAAATCCAACATAAAACACGAATTTCTCCCAATCCCTTTTATACAACAACACTGTCTTGCGGTCAGAATACACACCCATTTTGGCAGGTACCATTCTCTGACCCACGTTCGCCCAGTTCTACATTCCTCTCTAGCGCTAAACGTCGCATGTCCCTTCCTCCCCGCTCACCCCACCGGAGTCCCAACTGAAGAACCTGAATTTCTCTTCTCAATATCTGTCCCACGATCACCTTCGCTGCTGGGTTAAGCCCTGGCTCTATTTCTACGACTAAGAACACTCTTCTCCAGCACTATTCTTCGTTTGTCCCGTCTTCCCCGCTCATCCCATTTGAGATCTTACCTGAACTTTCGTTCGTTTCGTTCGTTACTTCTACTCCATTTTGTTTCAGACTATGGAACAATACTCTTCTCCAGACTGAGGGACTGACCACCTCAAAACTTCAAGGGTGAAGGACTGATTACATCGTCTTCAAGTCTCTTCTGCTTCTGTCAACTTTTCTGTACTCGACTGAACAAGCCTACAGTGTAGGCGAAACGTTTCGAAATAAAGATACCTAACTGTTGCATATGTGTCTTACCAAACAACCTGTCGGTATTTTATACCATTTTAATTTAATGTTCACATCCCAGTCATCTTACACATCTCCTCCAACCCTATCCTCATTCCAACCACACCTTCCTTCTCCTACAAAAACGCTGACTGGGATGCTTTCAAACAACACTTAGACAATATTAACCTCACCTATGACTACAACAACAAACCTATCTCTGACATCGATACCCAACTTGATCTCATCCAGGACACCATTACACAAGCAGCCAACATCGCAATACCAAAGAAAACTCACACCACTCGTTATTACTTCAAACCGTCACTCAGAACAAGAAGACTAATTATCTGCTTCCACAACCGCTTTCTCTACAACACACACAGATTTAATCAAGTCCGATTAAATCTCACTTACCTTAGAAACAACATTTTACACAGCCTAGACCAAGACCACAACAATCACTGGTCACAACTAATACAACAAGCAGACAAACAGCGTATTAAAAACACTAAAGCCTTCTGGAACTTTATCAAAAAATTCAGAGGCACAACTCCCACCAACAAATTCAAACACATCACCCACACCAACACACATTTTGAGAATGGTAGAGTTTTCGGATCTGTAAATATCGCCAACAGAGACTTTGTTCTTAGTACTGATAGCTTTTATTAAGTCTTCTTTGTCTGTGTCATAGGTTGTCAGGCGACAGTAGTCTACGTGTTTAGCAATGACTCTGCTTTTGGCACGGTGCTCAGGAGTCCAAATAATGGTGAAGCCTGCGTTGAGAAGTTTTTGTCTGGTATAACTTGAGGTGTACGCTTCGTAGGAATGTTTGTCAAGAAGGAGTTTGAAGCCTGAGTTGGTTTTGAAGACTTTAAGTTGAGGTGCACCAGTGATCTGATATAATAAATTTTCAGGACAGATAGTGGCATCAGGATTAGAGAATTTGAGGTTTAGCGAGAAGGAATTGGATTTAGAAGAAGCAGAGGCAGGTGTGGGAGGTTGGGGGAGAGTGGAAGGGGGGTGGAAGGTGGAAGGCAACGAAGGCATCGTCTAATTACGAAAAGATGTAATTGGCGGTGACAATCGGCCAAAAAGTGATAGTACTCAGCTAGGAAAGTACCTGTAAGTAGACACACGTACTTGCCTGACGTAGAACACTGAGGAGGTGAACTGTAGCTCGATTGAGCACTGTATATCTTGAGTGGCGGCGAGACTGGCTGTATGGCGTGCAGTCAACAGGCGAAGAGAATTCAGGCAGCAACAGGCTTCCTGCCCTTGGGTAGGCAACCACCGATGCACCAATCCTGATGGTGGAGAGGAAGACGAAGGTCCAGCAAGCACTACTCTAAGCGAAGTCTCTCCCAACACGGGGTAATTCGAGAGAGGCGAGATCGTCGATGTGTGAGTGATGTGTTACGTAAGCACACGTCACCACTCTATGTCAAAAATGAGGAATGTAGCACCGTGATTGATTGTCGTGACCACGACAGTCAATCACGGCTTATTGGACGGTAATTTGAAGGAGTGGACTTATCCCCTGATTTGAATACAGAAACCACATTAGCCATCTTCCACAACTCTGGCACAACACCGGTAAGGATGGACGCATTAAACATCGTTAATGGCTGACTAAGCTCCATCTTGCATTCCTTATGTACCCTGGAAAACAACTCATCGGGTCCCGGGGACTTATTTTGCTTCAGTTTGTCTAAATGTTTAATAACCATGTCCCTCGTTTCAGTAATATTAGTTAATTTAAATTCTTCAGGAACTAAATTGTTAATTACTGGAATCTCATTTACATCATCCTGTATAAAAACTGACAAAAAATAGTCATTAAATAAGGAACACATTTCCAGTTCGTTATCTGTCAGCTGTCCATTCCCAATTTTCAGAGGTCCTACTTTTTCCTTCACCTTCGTCCTATACACTTGTAAGAAACCCTTTGGATTAGTCTTTGATTCATTAGCAACTCTAATTTCATAGTCACGTTTAGCCTTTCTAATCCCCTTTTTTACTTCTCTTTTAAGCTGGACATATTGGTCAGTAAGGTTAACCTCTACTCTTCTGATGCGCCTATAAATTCCCCTTTTCTCCCCTAATAGATGTTTTAGCCTCCTGTTAATCCATTTGGGATCGTTATTATTAGACCAAATTTCTCTCTGGGGAATGTATATACTCTGAGCACGTTGCACATTATTAAGAAAAAAATCATAAAAGCAGATCCCTTCATAATCATAAGTATGATCATCGTCAATAAAATCATCAGCTAGATAACCCCAATCGAGATTTGACAGGTGTTCCCTAAGTCCATTGTAATCGGCAGAACGAAAATCTGGGATTTTTGCCCTATTATCATTATTCTTGTATTCCCAGTTAATGCTGAAAGTGATGGATTTGTGATCACTTGCGCCAAGCTCTTCAGTGATCTCCAGATTATTTACGAGTGTTTCCTTATTTGACAAGACTAGGTCTAGGAAATTACTATCCCTGGTAGGCTCTGTTACACACTGCTTCAGAAAACAGTGCTGATTTGTTTCCATAAAGTCACTGGATTCTAGATTACCTGTCAAAGAATTCCAGTCAATTTGACTAAAGTTAAAATCCCCTACTATCACTATGTTATTGTGTCTAGAAGCCCTAACAATTTCGTCCCAAAGAAGTCTCACTCTATCGTGATCCAAGCCAGGAGGTCGGTAGATTACACCTAGAATTAGTTTTTCTGGACCCTCTGCAAACTCTACCCAATGGGATTCTGTTACTGTTCCATCCATTTATATACCTGTTTTTATGTAACAGTTAATATTTTCTCGAACATATAATGCAACTCCTCCCCACTTCCCATCACATCTATACACATGGAAGAGCTTAATCTCTTGAGTATTACACTCAGCAATCATTCCACTACTTAATTCATACCAGGTTTCAGTTAATGCAATGACATCAAAGTTCCCAGCACATGCTACCAAGCATAGTTCATTCATCTTATTTCTTGCACTTCGACTGTTAGCATAAAATACCATCATATGTTTTTTCTTCTGCACATTTTTCCTATTCATCTTTGTTTTTACACAATTTCTGAAATTATCATTACCCAGAGTTACTCCATGACAGTTACTATTAAGATTCTTAATATCAGAGCATAAGTCAACATATCCATACTCATTATTTATCATTTCTAAACCCATACCTCTAACTAATCCTAGTTTAAAATCCTAACAACCCCCTCAACTGAGCTAGCAAGAAAATCCACACCTGCCCTGTATAAGTGAACCCCATTCCTGGCATACATGTCATTTCGGCCATAGAAGTTGTTCCAGTTGTCAATGAATGGTACTGCACTATCCTTACAGTGTTTATCCAGCCAACAATTAATACCTATTGCTCTGGACAACCATTCATTTCCAACACTCCTTCTTGGCAAAATGCCACATATAACAAGGCGCCCCCCCCTTCTTCCTAATTATGTCTATTGCTGTCCTGAACCTTTTTAACTAAATCCTCACTTCTACGCTTGCCTACATTATTGCCTCCAGCGCTTAGGCAGATAATAGGATTGATCCCATTACCGTTCACGATGTTGTCAAGCCGGCTAACAATATCCTCCATCCCAGCCCCAGGAAAGCAAACCCTGTCTCCTACTCCTGTCCTTCAAGCAGAACGCCCTATCCATGTACCTAACCTGGCTATCCCCAACAACAACAATATTCTTACCTTTCTCGGTGTCATTCGTCGTGACGTTTCCAGTATCGACTCACATTCGTCGGGGAGCACAGAGAATGCATTAGATGTTTCCACAGCAGTCTCTTTCTTCTTCATTGTTTCTACTTTTCCATTCGTCTTCTTGATCGTCAGCTTCGTCCCATGCTGTCCAGCCACTGCCCACGTTCCCTTCTTGACCTGAGGACTCAAAACAGGAGGACTACTACGAATCCTCTTGTTTTCCTCAGTCAATCGCTGTATCTCCATCTTCACTACCCTCAATTCTTCCTTAAGCTGCTGGTAAAGTTTTTCGATGGAGGGCATCTTGGTTCAGTCCACGGAGAGTACGCAAGACACTTCTTCACAGAGTTAAGTACAGGTCACCACTGAGTTAAGTACAGGTCACCACTGAATTAAGTACAGGTCACCATTGAATTAAGTACAGGTCACCATTGAGTTAAGTACAGGTCACCACTGAATACAAGGAGAGTAACTGGAAAAACCTGGAGCCCCATGGGGGTCCCGAAACATGGAGAGCCAAGATGAAGGATGTGGTACTAGAAAACCTCATGCATCAACATGTTAGAGACACTACTAGAGAGAGACCCGAAGATGAACCAGTGAGATTGGACCTAGTATTCACATTAAGTAGTTCGGACATCTAGGATATCACGTATGAAAGGCCTCTTGGAGCTAGTGATCATGTGGTTCTATGCTTTGAATTCATAGTTGAGTGACAAGTGGAGAAGGTAGCAGGAATAGAACTTGAGAAGCCAAACTACAAAAGGGGGGACTACACAGACATGAGGAACTTCCTGCAAGCATTCAGTACGCAAGAGAATTGGTAGGAAAACCAGCAAAATAAATGGACTACATGACAACAAAATGCAAGGAGGCGGAGGAGAGGTTTATTTCCAAATGAAACAGAAATGTTGGGAAGACCAGAATGAGTCCATGGTTCACCCAAAAGTGCAGGGAGGCAAAAATAGAAATTTTCAACATATACATTGAAACTGGTCAACTACCTGAGGTATGGAAGATGGCAAATGTAGTCAAAATTTCCAAGAAAGGAGACAGACACGAGGCATTAAACTACAGACCTGTGTCACTGACGTGTATGGAATGCAAAGTCAATAGGAGAGTGGTGGAGCACCTAGAATGACACAAGCTTATAAACGACAACCAGCACGGTTTCAGGGAAGGAAAATCTTGTGTTACAAACCTACTTGAGTTTTGTGACAAGGTAACGGAAGTAAGACACGAGAGAGAGGGATGGATAGATTGCATTTTCTTGGACTGCAAGAAGGCCTTCTACACAGTTCCTCACAAGAGATTAATGCAAAAGCTAAAAGATCAGGCACGCATAACAGAAAAGGCACTGAAATGGATAAGAGAATATCTGACACGGAGGCAACAACTTGTCATGGTAAATGACAAATAACAAAAAAAGGCACAATACCGTGAGTGGAACGATACACAAATAACCCGCACATAGGAGAGAGGAGCTTACGACGACGTTTCGGTCCGACCTGGACCATTTACAAAGTCACACTAACGAGAAGTAGAGCAGGACGGGCATATGTAGTAGTAATAGTAGTAGTAGTAGTAGTAGTGGCGGAGATGGAAGGAAGTAGTAATGGGGAAGTAAGGAGGAGGATCCAGTCAAATACGAAGAAAGGGGAGCACTGCAAGGGAGCTAAGTGCCCACAGAGGGAGAGCAAGAACACAGAGGTGGGGAGGGGAGGGGAAATACTGAAATTAATAATGAAAGAACAGAAACACAAGACAGAGGAAAGACAACACAGAAGAGAAAAAAGGAAAGAAGAAAGGGGAAGAGGGAGAAGAAAAAAGGAGGAATCAGGTTAAGTCACGGGTATTCTGAAGTTCGGAGCATTTTACAATGTAGTGAGAGAGGAAGGCATCTACAGAGACGAAGCCAGGACTAAGATTCATACAAGGAAAGTTGTGTTTTAGGGAGGATTCAACCAGACGGCGACTGTTAAAGTTGGAAGTAGGGAAGACGGTTCTAGCAGAAGACCAGTCAGTAGGATGGCTGTGATCTCTGACGTGACAGAAAAGAGCATTGTTAGTGTCGGCAAGCCTAACATTATTTTTGTGCTCCCTAAGTCTGTCAGAAAGAGATCGGCCAGTTTCTCCAAAGTATTGAAGAGGACAGGAGGAGCAAGAAATAGAGTAGACACCAGGAACATCTGTAGAGGGAGGAGAGGTATGAACGAGATTAGTGCGAAGAGTGTTAGTCTGGCGGAAAGTAAGCTTGATGTCTAAGGAACGGAGAGAATTGCTGAGATTAGAAAGACCGGAAATTTAGGGAAGGCAGAGGACAGAAGAGTTCACAGGAGTAGAGAGTTTGGGAGAGAAGAAATTACGTTTAGCACGTGAGAGGGCAGAGTCTATGGAATGGAAAGGGTAGCCAAGACGGGAAAACGAATTATGAAGAGTGGAAATTTCTGCTGGAAGGAACTGAGGATCACAGATTCGGAGAGCAAGGAGAAAGAGGGAGATAAGAACACTTTTCTTGACAGAGGAAGCATGATAGGAAAAGTAGTGAATGTACATGCCACTGTGCATAGGTTTGCGGTAAACGGAAAAGGAAAAACCTGTATCTGAGCGGTGGACATGGCCATCAAGGAAAGGAAGCAAGGAATTAGATTCCCATTCAGCTTTAAACTAATGGAAGGGGCAAGATTATTAAGAGCGTCAAGGAAAGGTTGGAAGAGACTGGAGTCATGAGGCCACAGAGCAAAGATGCCATCAACATAGCGGAGCGAGAGTGAAGGGCGCACATCTATGGTAGAAAGAACAGTCTCGAAGTATTCCATGTAAAGATTAGCAAGGACAGGAGAGAAAGAAGAGCCCATAGCCACACCGAAGGTTTGAGAATAATATTTCCCTTGGAAGGAAAAGGAATTAGAGTCCACACAGAGGCGGATAAGACAAAGAAAGACATCAGCAGGTACAGGGAGATGAAGAAACCCTTCATGGGCCTTCTCTGTAAGAAAATCAAGGACATCATCAAGAGGGACATTGGTGAAGAGGGACTCAACGTCAAGACTAAGCATCTTACAGGTCGGGAGAGAGCGAACCCGTTCAGTGAAGTCTTGAGAGTGACGGAGATGGGCAGGAGAAAAAGTACCAAGAAAGTGAGTGAGGGTTTTGGTCAACCAAGAAGCAAGAGAATGGGAGACAGAACCTCTAGAGGATATGATAGGACGTAGAGAAATATCAGGTTTATGACTTTTAGGAAGGCCATAGAAATAGGGCAGAGAGGGACAGATGACACGAAACCGTTGAACAAGGTCAAAGTCAGGAGGACAGAGGTCGGAGAGAGTCCTTAGTTTTTTGTTGAAAGTTCTCTTGATGCGATCAAGAGGGTTGGAAACGAGTGGAGTGTAGGTACGTGAGTTAGAGAGCAAGACATCAGCTTTACGGAGGTAATCCTCGCGATCAAGGATAACTACCGAATTACCTTTGTCAGAAGATAGTATGACAATGTTAGTGGTAGATTTAAGAGAAGAAAGGGCAAGTTGGTAACGGCGTGGAAGGTGGTGATTCTTAGAAAACAGACTATCAAGAGCAGGAAGGAGAGCGCCACGAAAAGTGGACAAGTCAGGAAGATTACGGGAGCGAGACTGACGAAAAGAATCAAAAGAGCTAATCAGGTCAATACCAGCGCGAGGGGCAGGTGAAGTGGCAAAGGAAAGACCAAAACCAAGAAGTTCAAGCTCATATTGAGAGAGTGAGACAGAAGACAAGTTAGTAACACAGTCAGTGAGGAAGAATTTAGACCAAGGGCTAGCTGAGATGAGATGTTGAAGTTTATTCTGTAGTTAAGAAGAATGAATTTGTGTATTCAAGCGAGCAGTGTCAAAGGCAATGGTAGAGAGAAGGTTACAGAGATCTTGTGGTAGAGCCGCAAAGAGAGCACGTTGGCGCTGACGGAAAGTAAAGAAGGCATCTTCAACCTGAGACTTAGTAGAAAGAATGAGTTGTTGAAGTAGGAGTCGGGCATGATCAGGAAAGGGAGTGCCCAGTAGGTTGGGTTTCAGGAAATGGGAGAAGGAAGGGGGCAGAACTTGTTCAGCAAGACAGTCACGTAGGAAGCGAAGCTGATTCTTACGACGCCGAGTAGCAATAAGAGCAGCCTCATAAGATCAAAAGAGGGGTTTAAAAGAGGGAAGAACATCAGAAAAAGTTTGAAAGAATATGACGCTTAACTGCGGGGTCCATAAATAACAAAACAAGGCACAATATCGTGACTGGAACGATACACACTACTACTACTACTACCTCTTCCTGCCTATATATACCCGTCCTGCTCTACTTCTCGTTGGTGTGACTTTGTAAATGGTCCAAGTCGGACCGAAACGTCGTCGTAAGCTTCTTTCTTCTATGTGCATGGTAAATGACGATGTGTCAGAGTGGGCGCCTGTGACGAAGGGGGTTCCAGAGGGGTCAGTCCTAGGACCTGTCTTGTTTTTTGTATATATGAATTACGTGACTGAAGGGATAAACACAGAAGTGCCCCTGTTTGTAGACGAGTTGAAGTTAATGAGGAGAATTAAATCGGATGAGAATCAGGCAGGACTACAGTGACCTAAACAGGCTACAACCCTGGTCCAGCAACTGGTTCCTTGAATCATGAAGATCGGGGAAGGGCAAAGAAGACAGCAGACAGAGTATAGGCTAGGTGGCCAAAAACTGCAAACCTCACTCACCGATAAATATACTGGAATGAGCATAACACCGGGCACATCTCCTGAGGCGCACATCAAACAGATAACGATGACGAAGACATTCGCAGACCCCACAAACCAAAACAACCTTTTCTACTTCTTGCATGATCCTGCTCCTAACCCTATTTACAAATAACCTTGGATTCTCTGACAGGTACCATTCTCTGACCCACGTTCGCCTTAGCTTTAGGGTTAAGACATGACTCAAATTCTACACTCCTCTCTAGCGCGAATCTTCGCCTGTCCCGTCCTCCCTGCTCACCCCACCGGAGTCTCAACAGAAGAGCCTCAATTTCTCTTCTCAATATCTGTCCCACGATCGCCTTCGCTGCTGGGTTAAGCCCTGGCTGTATTTCTACGACTAAGAACACTCCTCTCCAGCACTGTTCTTCGTCTGTCCCGTCTTTCCCGCTCATCCAATTTGGGATCTTAACTGAACTTCGTTCGTTCGTTCGTTTTAACACCAGGCACATCTCCTGAGGCGCACATCAAACAGATAACTGCTGCAGCATATAAGCGTCAGGTAAACCAACGAATAGTGTATACCATGTACGTCAGGCCCGTATTGCAGTAAGCAGCACCAGTTTGAAATCCACACCTGATCAAGCACGTCAAGAAATTTGCGAAAGTGTTTGCACAAGACTAGTCCCACAGATAAATGGATTGTCCTACGGAGAAAGGTTAAGGGAAATCGGTCTGACGACACTGGAGGGCAGGAGGGTCTGAGGAGACATGATAACAACTTATAAAATTCTGAGAGGAATTGAAAATGTGGCCAAAACAGGATCATCAAGAGATAGGACACGGAAACAAAGGGGTCACAATTGGAAGCTGAAAACTGAGAGGAATGTTATGAAGTATTTCTTCAGTCATAGAGTTGTTAGGAAGTAGAATAACCTAGAAAGTGGTGTAATGGAGGCAGGAACCATACATAGTTTTAAGGCGAAGTTTGTTAAAGCTCATGGAGCAGGTAGGAGGAGACCCTAGTAGCGACCAGTGAAGTGGCTGGGCCAGGAGCTGTGAATCGACCCCTGCAACCACAAATAGGCGAGTACAAGTTGGTGGTGAGTGCACACACACACACACAGAGGTATGATAAAGCTCAAGGTTCAGGGAGAGTGACCTAGTAGCGACCAGTGAAGAGGCGGGGCCAGGAGCTTCGACTCGACCTCTGCAACCTCAACTAGGTGAGTACAACTAGGTGAGTACACACACACACACACACACACACACACACACACACACACACACACAGAAAGAGACTACATTGTAGGTACAATTCAGTCCGGAGAACATAAAGTAGTCATTGGAGTGATGTATAACCCACCACAGAACTGCAGGAGGCCAAGAGAGGAGTACGAAGAAAACAACAGGGTGATGGTGGACACACTGGCTGAGGTGGCAAGAAGAGCTCACTCGAGCAGAGCAAAGTTACTGGTAATGGGCGATTTCAACCACAGGGAGATCGACTGGGAAAACCTGGAGCCACATGGGGGTCCCGAAACATGGAGAGCCAAGATGATGGATGTGGTACTTGAAAACCTCATGCATCAACATATCAGGGAAACAACCAGAGAGGGGAGGATGAGCCAGCAAGACTGGATCTTGTGTTCACCCTGAGCAGTTCAGACATTGAGGACATCACTTACGAGAGGCCCCTTGGAGCTAGCGATCATGTGGTTCTGAGTTTTGACTATATAGTAGAGTTACAAGTGGAGAAGGTAACAGGAACTGAAGGGGACAGGCCAAACTATAAAAGGGGGGACTACACAGGTATGAGAAACTTCCTGCAGGAGGTTCAGTGGGACAGAGAAATGGTAGGAAAATCAGTAAACGAGATGATGGAATATGTGACAACAAAGTGCAAGGAGGCAGAGGAAAGTTTTGTTCCCAAGGGAAACAGAAATAATAGGAAGACCAAAACGAGTCCTTGGTTTACCCGAAGGTGTAGGGAGGCAAAAACTAAGTGCAACAGAGAATGGAAAAGGTACAGGAGGCATAGGACCCAGGAAAACAAGGAGATTAGTAGAAGAGCCAGAAACGAGTATGCGCAGATAAGGAGGGAGGCCCAGCGACAGTATGAAAACGACATAGCATCGAAAGTCAAATCTGACCCGAAACTGTTGTATAGCCACATTAGGAGGAAGACAACAGTCAAGGACCAGGTGATAAGGCTGAGGAAAGAAGGTGGAGAACTCACAAGAAACGATCAATAGGTATGTGAGGAGCTCAACACGAGATTTAAGGAAGTATTTACAGTAGAGACAGGAAGGACTCTGGGGGGACAGACCAGATGGGGACACCAGCAAGGAATACACCAACAAGTGTTGGACGACATACATACAGATGAGGAGGAGGTGAAGAAACTGCTAAGGGACATCGATACCTCAAAGGCAATGGGACCGGACATCTCTCCGTGGGTCCTTAGAGAGGGAGCAGATATGTTGTGCGTGCCACTTACCACAATCTTCAACACATCCCTGGAAACTGGGCAACTACCTGAGGTATGGAAGACGGCAAATGTAGTTCCCATTTTCAAAAAAGGAGACAGAAAAGAGGCACTAAACTATAGACCTGTGTCATTGACGTGTATAGTATGCAAAATTATGGAGAAGATTATCAGGAGGAGAGTGGTGGAGCACCTGGAACAGAACAGGAGTATAAATGCCAACCAGCACGGATTCACGGAAGGCAAATCCTGTGTCACAAACCTTCTGGAGTTTTATGATAAAATAACAGAAGTAAGACAAGAGAGAGAGGGGTAGGTTGATTGCATCTTCTTGGACTGCAAGAAGGCCTTTGACACAGTTCCTCACAAGAGATTAGTGCAGAAGCTAGAGCATCAGGCGCATATAACAGGAAGGGCACTGCAATGGATCAGAGAATACCTGACAGGGAGGCAACAACGAGTCATGGTACGTAATGATGTATCACAGTGGGCACCTGTGACGAGCGGGGTCCCACAGGGGTCGGTCCTAGGACCAGTGCTATTTTTGGTATATGTGAACGACATGACGGAAGGGTTAGACTCAGAAGTGTCCCTGTTTGCAGATGATGTGAAGTTAATGAGGAGAATTAAATCTGATGAGGACCAGGCAGGACTTCAAAGAGACCTGGACAGACTGGACACCTGGTCCAGCAAATGGCTTCTCGAATTTAATCCTGCCAAATGCAAAGTCATGAAGATAGGGGAAGGGCACAGAAGACCACAGACAGAGTATAGGCTAGGTGGCCAAAGACTGCAAACCTCACTCAAGGAGAAAGATCTTGGGGTGAGTATAACACCGAGCATGTCTCCGGAAGCACACATCAATCAGATAACTGCTGCAGCATATGGGCGCCTGGCAAACCTGAGAACAGCATTCAGATACCTTAGTAAGGAATCATTCAAGACACTGTACACCGTGTATGTCAGGCCCATACTGGAGTATGCAGCACCTGTTTGGAACCCGCACTTGATAAAGCACTTCAAGAAACTAGAGAAAGTACAAAGGTTTGCGACAAGGTTAGTTCCAGAGCTAAGGGGAATGTCATATGAAGAAAGATTAAGGGAAATCGGCCTGACGACACTGGAGGACAGGAGGGTCAGGGGAGACATGATAACGACATATAAAATACTGCGTGGAATAGACAAGGTGGACAAAGACAGGATGTTCCAGGGAGGGGGCACAGAAACAAGAGGCCACAATTGGAAGTTGAAGACACAAATGAGTCAGAGAGATAGTAGGAAGTATTTCTTCAGTCATAGAGTTGTAAGGCAGTGGAATAGCCTAGAAAATGACGTAGTGGAGGCAGGAACCATACACAGTTTTAAGACGAGGTTTGATAAAGCTCATGGAGCGGGGAGAGAGAGGGCCTAGTAGCAACCGGTGAAGAGGCGGGGCCAGGAGCTAGGACTCGACCCCTGCAACCACAAATAGGTGAGTACAAATAGGTGAGTACACACATGCACGCACGTACACATACACACATGAACAAACACAGACACAAGCACACGTACACACATGACACATACACATAATCACTCAATGGTGATCCAACAGTCCCCTTACCCCACTTCCTCCCTACCTTTTAAAATCCATTTCCGACCATAGTTGGTCTAGTAAATAATGGGTTGGTTCGGTGTAGTTCATCTCGTGTAGGGTAAGTGATCTCCTATTTCATTTTATTGGAGTAAAATGAGTTTGTAACTGCTTTGTGGGGTTATGTGTGAGTGTGCTCACCTAGTTGTGGTTGCGGGGGTCGAGTCATAGCACCTGGCCCTGCCTCTTCACTGGCCGCTACTATATCACTCTTTCCGCTCCATGAGCTTTATCGTATCTTTTCTTAAAGCTATGTATGGATCCTGCCTCCATTACATCAATTTTCAGACTGTTACTCTTCCTGACAACTCTGTGACTGAAGAAATACTTCCTAACATCCCTGTGATTCATCTGAGTCTTCGACTTGCAACTGTGACCTTTGTTGCTGTGTCCTGTCTGTTCATCTTCTCAGTTCTACTCAGTATTTTATGTCGTTATCATATCTTCCCTTTCTCTCCTGTCTTCCAGTGTCGTCAGGTTGATTTCCCTTAACCTCTCCTCATAGGACATACACCTGAGCTCCGGGACTAGTCTTGCTGCAAACCTTTGCACTTTCTCTAGTTTCCTTACATGCTTTGCTAGATGTGTGTTCCAAACTGGTGCTGCATGCTCCAATATGGGCCTAACGTACACGGTGTCCAGGGACCTGAACGATACCTTATTAAGATGTCGGAATGCTGTTCTTGGGTTTGCTAGGCCCCCGTATGCTGCAGCCGTTAATTGGTTGATTTGCACCTCAGGAGATATGCCCGGTGTTATACTCACCCCAAGATCCTCTTCAGTGAGTGAGGATTGTAGTCTCTTCGTCTGCGGTCTTCTTTGTCCTTCCCAATCTTCATGACATTGCACATGGTGGGGTTGAACTCCAGGAGCCAGTTGCTGGACCAGGCCTGCAGCCTGTCCAGATCCCTTTGTAGTTCTGCCTGGTACTCGTCCAATTGAATTCTTCTCATCAACTTCACATCATTTGCAAACAGGGACACTTCGGAGTGTATTCCTTCCGTCTTGTTCTCAAATACCAGAAACAGCACCGGTCCTAGGCCTGACCCCTGTGGCACCCCGCTCGTTACAGGCGCCCACTCTGACACCTCGCCACGTACCATGACTCGCTGTTGTCTTCCTGACAGGTATTCCCTGTTCCCTGTTATCCCTACCTGGTCCTCCAGGTTTTGCAGAAATCTCTTGTGTGGAACTATGTTAAACGTCTTCTTACGGTCCAAGAAAATGCAGTCAGCCCACCCTTCTCTCTCTCTTGTCTTGCTTTTGTCACCCTGTCATAGAACTCCAGTTGGTTTGTGACACAGGATTTCCCGTCCCTGAAACTGGGCTGGTTTCAGCACGGCTTGGTAAAGCTCCTGGAGAACGAAACGTTGCGACAATAAAAATGTCACATTTGTTGCACTTGTGTCCTTTTACTTGACATATTGTTGGTAATTCTACCAATATTAATAAGCACTGATCATTTGCCTGGAAATATTCAAATTTTAAAGACAGGTGTTAGGGCTCACTTAGTGCGGATCTCCTTTTGCACTTGAATTAACAAAGGTTAGTATAGGAGAGACTAGTGATAGAGAGAAGTGGGGGTAGTACTGAGTCTTTTTTTTAATTTTCAGAAATATGTCATTAATGGTACATTTTCTGAAAGCTAACCTGAGAGATTTTTCGAATCGAGAATCATGCACGAGCTTTGCAGTAGTCATTCGAGCTCTCCTGTGAAGGCACAAGTTTATATATATCTGGCTTGTGTGTTGAAGACTCTCTGAACTGCAGTGTTGTAAGTCTACAAGTCTATATATTACAATGCCCTGCGGCCTGGTGGCTAAAGCTCTCTCTTCACACGGTGTCTGGGTTCGATTCCCAGTGAGGGTAGAAACATTGGGTGTGTCTATGTTCCCCATCAGTAAAATGGATACTGGGTGTTAGTGAACTGGTGTGGGTCGCATCCTGGAACAAAACTGACCTAATTTCCCTGAAATATTCAGCATAACAAGGGACTTTCTATATAGTAGTATGTCACTGATGTCAGCTATGGTCTGTATGTACAAGTATATACTTGTACTTGTAGACATAAAAAAATATTATTTAATAATAATAATAATAATAATAATAATAATAATATTATTATTATTATTATTATTATTATTATTATTATTATTATTATTATTATCAGTATTATTATTCAAGATAAATTTAGAATAAAGTCCAGACTTATTAGGGAGTTTGTTAAGGAAATTGTTAAAAAAAAGCACAGGAAAAAATGAAGAGTAGGTATGATGAACCAATTTAATCTCGATCTTTCCATATAATGAGTCATGTTACAAAACTAATGCCTGGTTATAACCTAAAAGTGCACTTTGCAAGCTTTGTGTAGGTCTTCAAGAAGTCTGACCTAAATTTTGTAGTTGCACATTTGAACAACTTTTCTTATGGTAAGATACAAAGGTAATTCCTTGCAGGACTGTAACCTTCCTTTTCAAGAATGTAAGGTTATCTTTTAGTCCGTGAGTTTTACCTTGTGTATCAATGAAGACGCTGGATGATGGGGTATGAGAATCGATGGATTACGGGAAGATAAACCAGGTTACACTACCAGTTGCCATCCCATTACCACATATTGACTATAATGTGGACTCACAGCTCCATATTCTTAAGAATTACTTGCAGGTGATAATAACCCTTACGTTATGGGATCATTACTAATACATTTATTTCCTTTTGGGATATGCAATGCTCCTACCCTTTGAGAAACTAATTCATGTCCTCATCAAGGGGAGCAGAAGGGATGCAGATATACTCGAATGACTGAGTTGTCGTTTCTGACACCAAAGACTAACTTATTAATTTATTAAAGGAACTCGTTGGGAGGGTTACAAATGTGATTTTTCCTTCAATTTTTGCATATGGATCTGCATTCATGTATGGATGGTTAGTTTTGCATATGTATAGTGTGTATGTTTAAGTGAACATTCATTATTGCAGGAATGAGGTTTGGAATACTTTTAAAAATGCAGTATTAAAATGTGGGCCAGAAGTTTGTGGATATAGGAGGGTGGGTGCAGGAAGAAAGAAGAGTGATTGGTGGAATGATGAAGTAAAGGGTGTGATAAAAGAGAAAAGTTAGCTTATGAGAGGTTTTCACAAAGCAAAAGTGTTATAAGAAGAGTAGAGTATATGGAGAGAAAAAGGAAGGTGAAGAAAGTGGTGAGAGAGTACAAAAGGTGAGCAGATAGAGTGGGAGAGGCACTGTCAAGAAATTTCAATGAAGATAAGAAAAAAAAATTGGAGTTAAACAAGTTAAGAAAGCCTAGGGAACGAATGGATTTGTCAGTTAAAAACAGAGTAGGGGAGTTAGCAGATGGGGAGATGGGGGTATTGGGTAGATGGCGGGAATATTTTGAGGAACTTTTAAATGTCGACGAAGGGAGGCGGTAATTTCATGCACTGGCCAGAGAGGTATACCATCTTTTAGGAGTGAAGAAGTGCAGGATGTGAGTGTGGGGGAGGTGCATGAGGCATTACGTAGAATGAAAGGGGGTAAAGCAACTGGAACTGACGGGATCATGACAGAAATGTTAAAAGCAGGGGAGGGGATATAGTGTTAGAGTGGTTGGTATTTTTGTTTAATAAATGTATGAAAGAGGGGAAGGTACCTAGGGATTGGTGGAGAGCATGTATAGTCCCTTTATATAAAGGGAAAGGGGACAAAAGAGATTGTTAAAATTATAAAGGAATAAGTTTACTGGGTATACCAGGAAAAGTGTACGGTAGGGTTATTATTGAAAGAATTAGAGGAAAGACAGAATGTAGGATTGCGGATGAGCAAGATTTTAGAGTGGGTAGAGGATATGTATATCAAGTGTTTACATTGAAGCATATATGTGAACAGTATTTAGATAAAGGTAGGGAAGTTTTTATTGCATTTATGGATTTAGAAAAGGCATATGATAGAGTGGATAGGGGAGCAATGTGGCAGATGTTGCAAGTATATTGAATAGGTGGTAAGTTACTAAATGCTGTAAAGAGCTTTTATGGGGATAGTGAGGCTCAGGTTAGGGTGTGTAGAAGAGAGGGAGAACACTTCCCGGTAAAAGTAGGTCTTAGACAGGGATGTGTAATGTCACCATGGTTGTTTAATATATTTATAGATGGGGTTGTAAAAGAAGTAAATGCTAGGGTGTTGGGGAGAGGGGTGGGATTAAATTATGGGGAATTAAATACAAAATGGGAATTGTGATACAGTTACTTTTTGCTGATGATACTGTGCTTATGGGAGATTCTAAAGAAAAATTGCAAAGGTTAGTGGACGATCTTGGGAGAGTGTGTAAAGGTAGAAATTTGAAAGTGAACATAGAAAAGAGTAAGGTGATGAGGGTATCAAATAACTTAGATAAAGAAAAATTGGATATCAAATTTGTGAGGAGGAGTATGGAAGAAGTGAATGTTTTCAGATACTTGGGAGTTGACGTGTTAGCGGATGGATTTATGAAGGATGGGGTTAATCATAGAACTGATGAAGGAAAAAAGGTGAGTGGTGCATTGAGGTATATGTGGAGACAAAAAACGTTATTTATGGAGGTAACGAAGGGAATGTGTGAAAGTATAGTAGTACCAACACTCTTATATGGGTGTGAAGCTTGGGTTGCAAATGCTGCAGCAAAGAGGCAGTTGGTGGCAGTGGAGATTTCCTGTCTAAGGGCAATGTGTGGTGTAAATATTATGCAGAAAATTCGGAGTGTGGAAATTAGGAGAAGGTGTGGAATTAATAAAAGTATTAATCAGAGAGCTGAAGAGGGGTTGTTGAGGTGGTTTGGTAATTTAGAGAGAATGGATCAACGTAGGACATGGAGACCGTGTAAATCTGTAGGGGAAGGAAGGCGAAGTAGGGGTCGTTCTCGAAAAGGTTGGAAGGAGGGGGCAAAGGAGGTTTTGTGGGCGAGGGGCTTGGACTTCCAGAAAGCATGCGTTAGCGTGTTAGATAGGAGTGAATGGAAAGGAATCGTATTTGGGACCTGACGATCTGTTGGAGTGAGAACAGGGTAATATTTAGTGAAGGGATTCAGGGAAACAGGTTACTTTTATATAGCCGGACTTGAGCCCTGGAAATGGGAAGTACAATGCCTGCACTCTAAAGGAGGGGTTTGGGATATTGGCAGTTTGAAAGTCTATGTTGTGTATCTTTATACGAATATGCTTCTAAACGGTTGTATTCTGAGCACCTCTGCAACAACAGCGATCATGTGTGAGTAAGGTGAAAGTGTTGAATGATGATGAAAGTATTTACTTTTTTGGGGATTTTTTTCTTTTTGGGTCACCCTGCCTCGATGGGAGACGGCCGACTTGTTAAATAAATATATATATATATATATATATATATATATATATATATATATATATATATATATATATATATATATATATATATGTATATATATATATATATATTTATATATATATATATATATATATATATATATATATATATATATATATATATATATATATATACAGCTGTATACTTGTCAATGAATATTCAAATATATATGCATACAAATACAGGTGTCACCAGTGTCACCATAAACCTGAATAAATGGTTCACAAAACATGTTGACAAATGAGGCACTTTTGCAACAACTGGGTATTTTTATTCTGGAAACGTTTCGCCACACAGTGGCTTAAGTCCAAAGCAGAAAAAATGTAGAACAATGGAGGAGCTTGAGATAAACAGTCCCTCAGCCTTGAGTCGATGTGTTCAGTCAATCTAAACACGACCTGCATCCACTAGGACCTTTGCTCACATGGAACTCCGTCTACCACTGCTCCGTCTCACCTTTCATCAGTCTATAAACGCCATCTTAGCTAATATGCTGCATTTTTATCAAGAATTATGGAGTGAAGACAACGACTAAGGCTGAGGGACTGATTACCTAAAAATCCTCCTCTTATTCCATCTTTTTCTGCATTTGATTGAAAAAGTCAATGTTGCGCGTAACGTTTCCAAAATAAAGATGCCCAAATGCTGCAGAAAGGTTCATATTTATCCTCACTATCATCATTACTGTTAATATCACTACCATTCAGTGGGACAATGATGGATGTTCTACAGTAACAATGAAGGTTGCTCTAGTGGAACAATGAAGTATGCTCTAGTGGAACAATGAAGGTTGCTCTAGTGGAACAATGAAGGGTGATCTAATGGAACAATGAAGTATGCTCTAGTGGAACAATGAAGGTTGCTCTAGTGGAACAATGAAGGGTGATCTAATGGAACAATGAAGGTTGCTCTAGTGGAACAATAAAGGTTGCTTTAGTAGGAAGAGGTAGGTAGTTCTAGTAGAAAACGAAAGGTTCTAGTACGAAAAGGAAGGTTGCTCTGGTAGGACAAGGAAGGTTCCTCTGGTAGGACAAGGAAGGTTGCTCTGGTAGGACAAGGAAGGTTGCTCTGGTAGGACAAGGAAGGTTCCTCTGGTAGGACAAGGAAGGTTGCTCTGGTAGGACAAGGAAGCTTCCTCTGGTAGGACAAGGAAGGTTGCTCTGGTAGGACAAGGAAGGTTGCTCTGGTAGGACAAGGAAGGTTGCTCTGCTAGGACAAAGAAGGTTGCTCTGGTAGGACAAGGAAGGTTGCCCTGGTAGGACAAGGAAGGTTGCCCTGGTAGGAAAAGGAAGGTTGCTCTGGTAGGACAAGGAAGGTTGCTCTGGAAGGACAAGGAAGGTTGCTCTGGTAGGAAAAGGAAGGTTGCTCTGGTAGGACAAGGAAGGTTGCTCTGGTAGGACAAGGAAGGTTCCTCTGGTAGGACAAGGAAGGTTGCTCTGGTAGGACAAGGAAGGTTGCTCTGGTAGGACAAGGAAGGTTGCTCTGGTAGGACAAGGAAGGTTGCTCTGGTAGGACAAGGAAGGTTCCTCTGGTAGGACAAGGAAGGTTGCTCTGGTAGGACAAGGAAGGTTGCTCTGGTAGGACAAGGAAGGTTCCTCTAGTAGGAAAAGCAAGGTTGCTCTGGTAGGAAAAGGAAGGATAATCCGGTAGGACAAGGAAGGTTCCTCTGGTAGGACAAGGAAGGTTCCTCTGGTAGGACAAGGAAGGTTGCTCTGGTAGGAAAAGGAAGGTTGCTCTGGTAGGACAAGGAAGGTTGCTCTGGTAGGACAAGGAAGGTTGCTCTGGTAGGACAAGGAAGGTTGCTCTGGTAGGACAAGGAAGGTTCCTCTGGTAGGACAAGGAAGGTTGCTCTGGTAGGAAAAGGAAGGTTCCTCTGGTAGGACAAGGAAGGTTGCTCTGGTAGGACAAGGAAGGTTGCTCTGGTAGGACAAGGAAGGTTGCTCTGGTAGGACAAGGAAGGTTGCTCTGGTAGGACAAGGAAGGTTGCTCTGGTAGGACAAGGAAGGTTGCTCTGGTAGGACAAGGAAGGTTCCTCTGGTAGGACAAGGAAGGTTCCTCTGGAAGGACAAGGAAGGTTGCTCTGGTAGGACAAGGAAGGTTGCTCTGGTAGGAAAAGGAAGGTTCCTCTGGTAGGACAAGGAAGGTTGCTCTGGTAGGACAAGGAAGGTTCCTCTGGTAGGACAAGGAAGGTTCCTCTGGTAGGACAAGGAAGGTTGCTCTGGTAGTACAAGGAAGGTTGCTCTGGTAGGACAAGGAAGGTTGCTCTGGTAGGACAAGGAAGGTTGCTCTGGTAGGAAAAGGAAGGTTGCTCTGGTAGGACAAGGAAGGTTGCTCTGGTAGGACAAGGAAGGTTGCTCTGGTAAGACAAGGAAGGTTCCTCTGGTAGGACAAGGAAGGTTGCTCTGGTAGGACAAGGAAGGTTGCTCTGGTAGGAAAAGGAAGGTTCCTCTGGTAGGACAAGGAAGGTTGCTCTGGTAGGAAAAGGAAGGTTGCTCTGGTAGGAAAAGGAAGGTTGCTCTGGTAGGACAAGGAAGGTTGCTCTGGTAGGAAAAGGAACGTTGCTCTGGTAGGACAAGGAAGGTTCCTCTGGTAGGACAAGGAAGGTTCCTCTGGTAGGACAAGGAAGGTTCCTCTGGAAGGACAAGGAAGGTTGCGCTGGTAGGAAAAGGAAGGTTCCTCTGGTAGGACAAGGAAGGTTGCTCTGGTAGGAAAAGGAAGGTTCCTCTGGTAGGACAAGGAAGGTTGCTCTGGTAGGACAAGGAAGGTTGCTCTGGTAGGACAAGGAAGGTTGCCCTGGTAGGAAAAGGAAGGTTCCTCTGGTGGGACAAGCAAGGTTGCTCTGGTAGGACAAGGAAGGTTGCTCTGGTAGGACAAGGAAGGTTCCTCTGGTAGGACAAGGAAGGTTGCTCTGGTAGGACAAGGAAGGTTGCTCTGGTAGGAAAAGGAAGGTTGCTCTGGTAGGACAAGGAAGGTTCCTCCGGTAGGACAAGGAAGGTTCCTCTGGTAGGACAAGGAAGGTTGCTCTGGTAGGACAAGGAAGGTTGCCCTGGTAGGACAAGGAAGGTTCCTCTGGTAGGACAAGGAAGGTTGCTCTGGTAGGACAAGGAAGGTTCCTCTGGTAGGACAAGGATGGTTGCTCTGGTAGGACAAGGAAGGTTGCTCTGGAAGGACAAGGAAGGTTCCTCTGGTAGGACAAGGAAGGTTGCTCTGGTAGGACAAGGAAGGTTGCTCTGGTAGGACAAGGAAGGTTCCTCTGGTAGGACAAGGAAGGTTCCTCTGGTAGGACAAGGAAGGTTCCTCTGGTAGGACAAGGAAGGTTCCTCTGGAAGGACAAGGAAGGTTGCTCTGGTAGGACAAGGAAGGTTGCTCTGGTAGGAAAAGGAAGGTTCCTCTGGTAGGACAAGGAAGGTTGCTCTGGTAGGACAAGGAAGGTTGCTCTGGTAGGACAAGGAAGGTTGCTCTGGTAGGACAAGGAAGGTTGCTCTGGTAGGACAAGGAAGGTTCCTCTGGTAGGACAAGGAAGGTTGCTCTGGTAGGACAAGGAAGGTTCCTCTGGTAGGACAAGGAAGGTTGCTCTGGTAGGACAAGGAAGGTTGCTCTGGTAGGACAAGAAAGGTTGCTCTGGTAGGAAAAGGAAGGTTGCTCTGGTAGGACAAGGAAGGTTGCTCTGGTAGGACAAGGAAGGTTCCTCTGGTAGGACAAGGAAGGTTCCTCTGGTAGGACAAGGAAGGTTCCTCTGGTAGGACAAGGAAGGTTCCTCTGGAAGGACAAGGAAGGTTGCTCTGGTAGGACAAGGAAGGTTGCTCTGGTAGGAAAAGGAAGGTTCCTCTGGTAGGACAAGGAAGGTTGCTCTGGTAGGAAAAGGAAGGTTGCTCTGGTAGGACAAGGAAGGTTGCCCTGGTAGGAAAAGGAAGGTTCCTCTGGTAGGACAAGCAAGGTTGCTCTGGTAGGACAAGGAAGGTTGCTCTGGTAGGACAAGGAAGGTTCCTCTTGTAGGACAAGGAAGGTTGCTCTGGTAGGACAAGGAAGGTTGCTCTGGTAGGAAAAGGAAGGTTGCTCTGGTAGGACAAGGAAGGTTCCTCCGTTAGGACAAGGAAGGTTCCTCTGGTAGGACAAGGAAGGTTGCTCTGGTAGGACAAGGAAGGTTGCTCTGGTAGGACAAGGAAGGTTGCCCTGGTAGGACAAGGAAGGTTCCTCTGGTATGACAAGGAAGGTTGCTCTGGTAGGACAAGGAAGGTTCCTCTGGTAGGACAAGGAAGGTTCCTCTGGTAGGACAAGGAAGGTTCCTCTGGTAGGACAAGGAAGGTTGCTCTGGTAGGAAAAGGAAGGATCCTCTGGTAGGACAAGGAATGTTGCTCTGGTAGGACAAGAAAGGTTGCCCTGGTAGGACAAGGAAGGTTCCTCTGGTAGGACAAGGGAGGTTGCTCTGGTAGGACAAGGAAGGTTGCTCTGGTAGGACAAGGAAGGTTGCCCTGGTAGGACAAGGAAGGTTCCTCTGGTAGGACAAGGAAGGTTGCTCTGGTAGGACAAGGAAGGTTCCTCTGGTAGGACACGGAAGGTTGCTCTGGTAGGACAAGGAAGGTTGCCCTAGTAGGACAAGGAAGGTTGCTCTGGTAGGACAAGGAAGGTTCCTCTGGTAGGACAAGGAAGGTTGATCTGGTAGGACAAGGAAGGTTGCTATGGTAGGACAAGGAAGGTTGGCCTGGTAGGACAAGGAAGGTTGCTCTGGTAGGACATGGAAGGTTGCTCTGGTAGGACAAGGAAGGTTGCTCTGGTAGGACAAGGAAGGTTGCTCTGGTAGGACAAGGAAGGTTGCCCTAGTAGGACAAGGAAGGTTGCTCTGGTAGGACAAGGAAGGTTCCTCTGGTAGGACAAGGAAGGTTGATCTGGTAGGACAAGGAAGGTTGCTATGGTAGGACAAGGAAGGTTGGCCTGGTAGGACAAGGAAGGTTGCTCTGGTAGGACATGGAAGGTTGCTCTGGTAGGACAAGGAAGGTTGCTCTGGTAGGACAAGGAAGGTTGCTCTGGTAGGACAAGGAAGGTTGCTCTGGTAGGACAATGAAGGTTCCTCTGGTAGGACAAGGAAGGTTCCTCTGGTAGGACAAGGAAGGTTTCCCTGGTAGGACAAGGAAGGTTCCTCTGGTAGGACAAGGAAGGTTTCCCTGGTAGGACAAGGAAGGTTGCCCTGGTAGAACTAGGAAGGTTCCTCTGGAAGGACAAGGAAGGTTGCCCTGGTAGGACAAGGAAGGTTGCCCTGGTAGGACAAGGAAGGTTGCTCTGGTAGGACAAGGAAGGTTCCTCTAGTAGGAAAAGGAAGGTTGCCCTGGTAGGACAAAGAAGATTGCCCTGGTAGTACAAGGCAGGATGCTCTGGTAGGACAAGGAAGGTTGCTCTGGTAGGACAAGGAAGGTTGCCCATTTAGGACAAGGAAGGTTGCCCTGGTAGGACAAGGAAGGTTGCTCTGGTAGGACAAGGAAGGTTGCTCTGGTAAGACAAGGAAGGTTCCTCTGGTAGGACAAGGAAGGTTGCCTGGTAGGAGAAGGAAGGTTGCCCTGGTAGGACAAGGAAGGTTGCTCTGGTAGGACAAGGAAGGTTGCCCTGGTAGGACAAGGAAGGTTGCTCTGGTAGGACAAGGAAGGTTGCCCTGGTAGGACAAGGAAGGTTGCTCTGGTAGGACAAGGAAGGTTGCCCAGGTAGGACAAGGAAGGTTGCTCTGGTAGGACAAGGAAGGTTGCCCTGGTAGGACAAGGAAGGTTCCTCTGGTAGGACAAGGAAGGTTGCTCTAGTAGGACAAGGAAGGTTGTCCTGGTAGGACAAGGAAGGTTCCTCTGGTAGGACAAGGATGGTTTCTCTGGTAGGACAAGGAAGGTTGCTCTGGTAGGACAAGGAAGGTTCCTCTCGTAGGGCAAGGAAGGTTCCTCTGGTAGGACAAGGAAGGTTGCTCTGGTAGGACAAGGAAGGTTGCTCTGGTAGGACAAGGAAGGTTGCTCTGGTAGGACAAGGAAGGTTCCTCTGGTAGGACAAGGAAGGTTCCTCTGCTAGGACAAGGAAGGTTGCTCTGGTAGGACAAGGAAGGTTGCTCTTGTAGGACAAGGAATGTTGCCCTGGTAGGACAAGGAAGGTTGCTCTGGTAGGACAAGGAAGGTTGCTCTGGTAGGACAAGGAAGGTTCCTCTGGTAGGACAAGGAAGGTTGCTCTGGTAGGACAAGGAAGGTTGCTCTGGTAGGAAAAGGAAGGGTGCTCTGGTAGGACAAGGAAGGTTCCTCTGGTAGGACAAGGAAGGTTGCTCTGGTAGGACAAGGAAGGTTGCCCTGGTAGGACAAGGAAGGTTCCTCTGGTAGGACAAGGAAGGTTCCTCTGGTAGGATAAGGAAGGTTCCTCTGGTAGGACAAGGAAGGTTGCTCTGGTAGGACAAGGAAGGTTGCTCTGGTAGGATAAGGAAGGTTGCCCAGAAAGGACAAGGAAGGTTCCTCTGGTAGGACAAGGAATGTTGCTCTGGTAGGAAAAGGAAGGTTCCTCTGGTAGGACAAGTAAGGTTGCTCTGGTAGGACAAGGAAGGTTGCCTTGGTAGGACAAGGAAGGTTCCTCTGGTAGGACAAGGAAGGTTGCTCTGGTAAGACAAGGAAGGTTGCCCTGGTAGGACAAGGAAGGTTCCTCTGGCAGGGCAAGGAAGGTTGCTCTGGTAGGACAAGGAAGTTTCCTCTGGTAGGGCAAGGAAGGTTGCTCTGGTAGGACAAGGAAGTTTCCTCTGGTAGGACAAGGAAGGTTGCTATGGTAGGACAAGGAATGTTGTCCTTGTAGGACAAGGAAGGTTCCTCTGGTAGGACAAGGAAGGTTGCTCTGGTAGGACAAGGAAGGTTGCCCTGGTAGAACAAGGAAGGTTGCCCTGGAAGGAAAAGGAAAGTTGGCCTGGTAGGACAAGGAAGGTTCCTCTGGTAGGACAAGGAAGGTTGCTCTGGTAGGACAAGGAAGGTTGCCCTGGTAGGAAAAGGAAGGTTCCTCTGGTAGGACAAGGAAGGTTGCTCTGGTAGGACAAGGAAGGTTGCCCTAGTAGGACAAGGAAGGTTGCTCTGGTAGGACAAGGAAGGTTCCTCTGGTAGGACAAGGAAGGTTGCTCTGGTAGAACAAGGAAGGTTGGCCTAGTAGGAAAAAGAAGGTTGCTCTGGTAGGAGAAGGAAGGTTGCTCTGGTATGACAAGGAAGGTTGCTCTGGTAGGACAAGGAAGGTTGCTCTGGTAGGACAAGGAAGGTTCCTCTGGTAGGACAGGGAAGGTTGCCCTGGTAGGACAAGGAATGTTGCTCTAGGAGGACAAGGAAGGTTCCTCTGGTAGGACAAGGAAGGTTGCCCTGGTAGGACAAGGAAGGTTGCCCTGGTAGGACAAGGAAGGTTGCTCTGGTAGGACAAGGAAGGTTGCCCTGGTAGGACAAGGAAGGTTGCTCTGGTAGGACAAGGAAGGTTGCCCTGGTAGGACAAGGAAGGTTGCTCTGGGAGGACAAGGAAGGTTGCTCTTGTATGACAAGGAAGGTTGCTCTGGTAGGACATGGAAGGTTGCTCTGGTAGGACAAGGAAGGTTGCTCTGGTAGGACAAGGAACGTTCCTCTGGTAGGACAAGGATGGTTGCCCAGGTAGGACAAGGAAGGTTGCCCTGGTAGGGCACGGAAGTTTCCTCTGGTAGGACAAGGAAGGTTGCTATGGTAGGACAAGGAATGTTGTCCTTGTAGGACAAGGAAGGTTCCTCTGGTAGGACAAGGAAGGTTGCTCTGGTAGGACAAGGAAGGTTGCCCTGGTAGAACAAGGAAGGTTGCCCTGGAAGGAAAAGGAAAGTTGGCCTGGTAGGACAAGGAAGGTTCCTCTGGTAGGACAAGGAAGGTTGCTCTGGTAGGACAAGGAAGGTTGCCCTGGTAGGAAAAGGAAGGTTCCTCTGGTAGGACAAGGAAGGTTGCTCTGGTAGGACAAGGAAGGTTGCCCTAGTAGGACAAGGAAGGTTGCTCTGGTAGGACAAGGAAGGTTCCTCTGGTAGGACAAGGAAGGTTGCTCTGGTAGAACAAGGAAGGTTGGCCTAGTAGGAAAAAGAAGGTTGCTCTCTTAGGAGAAGGAAGGTTGCTCTGGTATGACAAGGAAGGTTGCTCTGGTAGGACAAGGAAGGTTGCTCTGGTAGGACAAGGAAGGTTCCTCTGGTAGGACAGGGAAGGTTGCCCTGGTAGGACAAGGAAGGTTGCTCGACGAGGACAAGGAAGGTTCCTCTGGTAGGACAAGGAAGGTTGCCCTGGTAGGACAAGGAAGGTTGCCCTGGTAGGACAAGGAAGGTTGCTCTGGTAGGACAAGGAAGGTTGCCCTGGTAGGACAAGGAAGGTTGCTCTGGTAGGACAAGGAAGGTTGCCCTGGTAGGACAAGGAAGGTTGCTCTGGGAGGACAAGGAAGGTTGCTCTTGTATGACAAGGAAGGTTGCTCTGGTAGGACAAGGAAGGTTGCTCTGGTAGGACAAGGAAGGTTGCTCTGGTAGGACAAGGAACGTTCCTCTGGTAGGACAAGGATGGTTGCCCTGGTAGGACAAGGAAGGTTGCCCTGGTAGGGCACGGAAGGTTCCTCTGGTAGGACAAGGAAGGTTGCCCTGGTAGGACAAGGAAGGTTGCTCTGGTAGGACAAGGAAGGTTGCCCTGGTAGGACAAGGAAGGTTCTTCTGGTAGGACAAGGAAGGTTGCTCTGATAGGACAAGGAAGGTTCCTCTGGTAGGACAAGGAAGGTTGCCCTGGTAGGACAAGGAAGGTTGCCCTGGTAGGACAAGGAAGGATGCTCTGGTAGGACAAGGAAGGTTGCTCTGGTAGGACAAGGAAGGTTGCTCTGGTAGGACAAGGAAGGTTGCCCTGGTAGGACAAGGAAGGTTGCCCTGGTAGGACAAGGAAGGTTGCTCTTGTAGGACAAGGAAGGTTGATCTGGTAGGACAAGGAAGGGTGCTCTGGTAGGACAAGGAAGGTTGCCCTGTTAGGACAAGGAAGGTTGCCCTGATAGGACAAGGAAGGTTGCTCTGGTAGGACAAGGAAGGTTGCCCTGGTAGGACAAGGAAGGTTGCTCTGGTACGACAAGGATGTTTGCCCTGGTAGGACAAGGAAGGTTGCTCTGGTAGGACAAGGAAGGTTGCTCTGGTAGGACAAGGAAGGTTGCCCTGGTAGGACAAGGAAGGTTGCTCTGGTAGGACAAGGAAGGTTGCCCTGGTAGGACAAGGAAGGTTGCCCTGGTAGGACAAGGAAGGTTGCCCTGGTAGGACAAGGAAGGTTACCCTGGTAGGACAAGGAAGGTTCCTCTGGTAGGTCAAGGAAGGTTCCTCTGGTAGGACAAGGAAGGTTGCTCTGGTAGGACAAGAAAGGTTGCTCTGGTAGGACAAGGAAGTAATAAAGTTGGTAGAATTACCGACAATATGTAAAGTAAAAGGACACAAGTGCAACTAATGTGACATTTATTGTGGCAACGTTTCGCTCTCCAGGAGCTTTATCAAGCCATTAGGCTTGATAAAGCTCCTGGAGAGCGAAACGTTGCCACAATAAATGTCACATTAGTTGCACTTGTGTCCTTTTACTTTACAGGACAAGGAAGGTTGCCCTGGTAGGACAAGGAAGGTTGCTCTGGGAAGACAAGGAAGGTTGCTCTGGTAGGACAAGGACAAGGACAAGGACAAGGACAAGTAATTGATTTGTGGTCGCTAGCACCCAGTTCCTCTGAAACTTCTAAATTATTAACAAGGGATTCATTGTTTGCAAGAACTAAGTCAAGCAGGTTATTACCCCTTGTAGGTTGTGTCACAAACTGCTTCAAAAAACAATCCTGAACTACTTCTAAGAAGTCGTATGATTCTAAATTCCCAGTCAAGAAATTCCAATCAATATGACTAAAGTTAAAGTCTCCTAGAATTACTACATTATCGTGCATTGTGGCCCTAACAATTTCCTCCCACAGTAGTCTCCCCTGGTCCCTATCTAAATTTTGGGGATGGTATCACACCTAAAGTTAATTTTTCATGCCCCTCTGAAAATTCTATCCAAACAGACTCTGTATGTGTTACTTCAGACTTAATACCCGTTTTTATGCAACAGTTCAAGCGATCTCGGATATACAATGCTACCCCACCCCCCTTCCCGATACTTCTATCTACTTGGAACAATTTAAAACCCTGAATGTGACATTCTGCAGGCATGTCTCGACTTTTTGAATTAAACCACGTCTCAGTAATGGCAAATACATCTATGTTACCTGCACTAGCAACTAGTGTCAACTCGTCCATCTTATTCCTAGCACTGCGACTATTTGTGTAATAAATACATAAAGACCCTCCTCTCTCTTTACCCTTCCTGCTCCTTTCTGTTATTCCACTAAACCTATTACTGCCCTTGTCAATTAGTGCCACTCGCTTTCTAATATCCACCTCATTTTGCCTATTACTAGTTCTCCTAGTACTCATATTACTACCCTGAGACTTCACAGTTTTCCCGCAAAAACCAATACAACTAACTATTCGTAGTTTAAAGACCTAACAGCTCCCTCAACTGCGTTGGCCAGTGCTCCCACACCACACCTAGATAAGTGAACCCCATCCCTGGCATACATGTCATTTCTGCCATACAAGAGGTCCCAGTTGTCAATGAATGTTACCGCATTTTCCTTACAGTATTTGTCCAGCCAGCAATTGACACATAACATAAGAACATAAGAAAGGAGGAACACTGCAACAGGCCTGTTGGCCCATACTAGGCAGGTCCTTTACAATTCATCCCACTAACAAACATTTGACCAACTCAATTTTCAAAGCCACCCAAGAAACAAGCTCCGATGCAAGTCCCACTCAAATCCAACCCCTCCCACTCATGTACTTATCCAACACCAATTGCTCTTGACAAACATTCATTTCCAACTCCTCTCCTTGGCAAAATGCCACATATGACAGGTTTCCCACCCTTCCTCCTAATTATTGCTGACCTATACCTGCTAATCAGGTCCTCACTCCTACGTCTGCCAACATCGTTGCCTCCAACACTGAGACAGATAATAGGATTGCTCCCATTACCAGTGGCAGGGCAACATGGAACCAAGCTGAGGATCAAGAAAACGGTTGGAGAGGCAGAAACAACGAGAAACCAGAAGACTACCGTGGAAACTTCCAACCCATTCTCCGTGCTACCTGACGAATGTGAGTGTTCTACTGGGAGCATCACGAAGGACGACGCCAAGGAAGGTGAAAACATTGTTGTTGTTGGGGATAGCCAAGTTAGGTACATGGATAGGGCATTCTGCTTGAAGGATAGGAGTTGGAGGCAGAGAGTGTTTTCCTGGGGCTGGGATGAAGGATATTGTTAGCCGTCTGGATGACATCAGGAGAGGTAATGGGAGCAATCCTTTTATCTGTCTCAATGCTGGAGGCAACGATGTTGGCAGACGTAGGAGTGAGGACCTGATTAGCAGGTATAGGTCAGCAATAGAGATAATTAGGAGGAAGAGTGGGAAACCTGTCATATGTGGCATTTTGCCAAGGAGAGGAGTTGGAAATGAACGGTTGTCGAGAGAAATTGGTGTCAAATTGGTTGCTGGACAAATACTGTAAGGAAAATGCAGTAACATTCATTGACAACTGGGACCTCTTCTATGGCAGAAATGACATGTATGCCAGGGATGGGGTTCACTTATCTAGGTGTGGGGTGGGAGCACTGGCCAACGCAGTGGAGGGAGCTGTTAGGTCTTTAAACTAGGAATAGTTAGTGGTATGGGTTTTGGCGGGAAAACTGTGAAGTCGCGGGGTAGTAATATGAGTACTAGGAGAACTAGTAATAGGCAAAATGAGGTGGATATTGGAAAGCCAGTGGCACTAATTGACAAGGACAGTAATAGGTTTAGTGGAATAACAGAAAGGAGCAGGAAGGTTAAAGAGAGAGGAGGGTCTTTAAATATTTATTACACAAATAGTCGCAGTGCTAGGAATAAGATGGACGAGTTGAGACTAGTTGCTAGTGCAGGTAACATTGATGTATTTGCCATTACTGAGGCGTGGTTTAATTCAAAAAGTCGGGACATGTCTGCAGAATGTGACATTCAGGGTTTTAAATTGTTCCAAGTAGATAGAAGTGTCGGGAAGGGGGGTGGGGTGGCACTGTATGTCCGAGATCGCTCTAACTGTTGCATAAAAACGGGTATTAAGTCTGAAGTAACACATACAGAGTCTGTTTGGATAGAATTTTCAAAGGGGCAAGAAAAATTATTTTTAGGTGTGATATACCGTCCCACAAATTTAGATAGGGACCAGGGGAGACTACTGTGGGAGGAAATTGTTAGGGCCACAAGGCACGATAATGTAGTAATTCTAGGAGACTTTAACTTTAGTCATATTGATTGGAATTTCTTGACTGGGAATTTAGAATCATACGATTTCTTAGAAGTAGTTCAGGATTGTTTTTTGAAGCAGTTTGTGACAGAACCTACAAGGGGTAATAACCTGCTTGACTTAGTTCTGGCAAACAATGAATCCCTTTTTAATAATTTAGAAGTTTCAGAGGAACTGGGTGCTAGCGACCACAAATCAATTACATTTTTCAAACCATTCATCACAACTGTCAGACACTGCAGCATCATGGGATCTTCTTACAAAGAATTCTTCAACGCTTGTTCAACCTTTGGACAAAGACCTACTTCGACTAGTGGATGATACCACTATGATCCCGCCTCCACCTGCTTCAAGTCACCTCACTACAGTATATAAGCCACGTCTACGGCCCTATGCTGTACACTCTACAAGATTGATGGACTGAACACATCGACTCCAGGCTGAGGGACTGATTACCTCATACTCCTCCTCTCCTTACGCCTTCCTCTTTGTAATGGACTGATGAAGCCACTGTGTGGCGAAACGTTTCCTGAATAAAGATTCCCATATGCTGCATAAGTGTCTCAATCTTCAACTTGTCGGTTTTTCAAACCATTCATCACAACTGTCAGACACTGCAGCATCATGGGATCTTCTTACAAAGAATTCTTCAACGCTTGTTCAACCTTTGGACAAAGACCTACTTCGACTAGTGGATGATACCACTATGATCCCGCCTCCACCTGCTTCAAGTCACCTCACTACAGTATATAAGCCACGTCTACGGCCCTATGCTGTACACTCTACAAGATTGATGGACTGAACACATCGACTCCAGGCTGAGGGACTGATTACCTCATACTCCTCCTCTCCTTACGCCTTCCTCTTTGTAATGGACTGATGAAGCCACTGTGTGGCGAAACGTTTCCTGAATAAAGATTCCCATATGCTGCATAAGTGTCTCAATCTTCAACTTGTCGGTTTTTCAAACCATTCATCACAACTGTCAGACACTGCAGCATCATGGGATCTTCTTACAAAGAATTCTTCAACGCTTGTTCAACCTTTGGACAAAGACCTACTTCGACTAGTGGATGATACCACTATGATCCCGCCTCCACCTGCTTCAAGTCACCTCACTACAGTATATAAGCCACGTCTACGGCCCTATGCTGTACACTCTACAAGATTGATGGACTGAACACATCGACTCCAGGCTGAGGGACTGATTACCTCATACTCCTCCTCTCCTTACGCCTTCCTCTTTGTAATGGACTGATGAAGCCACTGTGTGGCGAAACGTTTCCTGAATAAAGATTCCCATATGCTGCATAAGTGTCTCAATCTTCAACTTGTCGGTTTTTCAAACCATTCATCACAACTGTCAGACACTGCAGCATCATGGGATCTTCTTACAAAGAATTCTTCAACGCTTGTTCAACCTTTGGACAAAGACCTACTTCGACTAGTGGATGATACCACTATGATCCCGCCTCCACCTGCTTCAAGTCACCTCACTACAGTATATAAGCCACGTCTACGGCCCTATGCTGTACACTCTACAAGATTGATGGACTGAACACATCGACTCCAGGCTGAGGGACTGATTACCTCATACTCCTCCTCTCCTTACGCCTTCCTCTTTGTAATGGACTGATGAAGCCACTGTGTGGCGAAACGTTTCCTGAATAAAGATTCCCATATGCTGCATAAGTGTCTCAATCTTCAACTTGTCGGTTTTTCAAACCATTCATCACAACTGTCAGACACTGCAGCATCATGGGATCTTCTTACAAAGAATTCTTCAACGCTTGTTCAACCTTTGGACAAAGACCTACTTCGACTAGTGGATGATACCACTATGATCCCGCCTCCACCTGCTTCAAGTCACCTCACTACAGTATATAAGCCACGTCTACGGCCCTATGCTGTACACTCTACAAGATTGATGGACTGAACACATCGACTCCAGGCTGAGGGACTGATTACCTCATACTCCTCCTCTCCTTACGCCTTCCTCTTTGTAATGGACTGATGAAGCCACTGTGTGGCGAAACGTTTCCTGAATAAAGATTCCCATATGCTGCATAAGTGTCTCAATCTTCAACTTGTCGGTTTTTCAAACCATTCATCACAACTGTCAGACACTGCAGCATCATGGGATCTTCTTACAAAGAATTCTTCAACGCTTGTTCAACCTTTGGACAAAGACCTACTTCGACTAGTGGATGATACCACTATGATCCCGCCTCCACCTGCTTCAAGTCACCTCACTACAGTATATAAGCCACGTCTACGGCCCTATGCTGTACACTCTACAAGATTGATGGACTGAACACATCGACTCCAGGCTGAGGGACTGATTACCTCATACTCCTCCTCTCCTTACGCCTTCCTCTTTGTAATGGACTGATGAAGCCACTGTGTGGCGAAACGTTTCCTGAATAAAGATTCCCATATGCTGC